>NW_006788200.1:5298671-5311323 GCF_000442215.2 Lipotes vexillifer
GCGATGCCTTCATAATAAGGTGATAATACAAACAGAAACGTTTGCTTGGGGAAGGGCTGCTAGGTTCTAGGTCGGCATTAAATGTCCCTTCTTCAGTTCTCAGGGGCTCCTGCCAGGTAGGGATGGAGCCTACTCAGATGCCCGTGATACGGCCTACTTTTGACTCAGCACTGCTGAGTACCAGACTAAACACCAAAGGAGACAACCAGCAATGCTGGACTAAATCTACCTTCTTTCTGAGAAGGGGCTCTGAAATCAGCATTTTCCATTTAACCAGAGCTGCCCTCAAGGGTGCCAAGCACTAACTGGGGATATTTGGTCCTTACACCATTTACACTCTGGATAAATGCAGAACTTCTAGAAAAGCCAATTCAGAATCCAACCACAAACATGCTCTAAAGATGTGGGTGGGAGGAGCTTCAAGATGGCAGAAGAGTAAGACATGGAGATCACCTTCCTCCCCACAAATACATCAGAAATACATCTACACGTGGAACAACCCGTACAGAACACCTACTGAACGCTGGCAGAAGACCTCAGACCTCCCAAAAGGCAAGAAACTCCCCAAGTACCTAGGTGGGGCAAAAGAAAAAAGAATAAACAGAGACAAAAGCATAGGGACCGGACCTGCACCAGTGGGAGGGAGCTGTGAAGGAGGAAAGGTTTCCACACACTAGGAAACCCTTCGAGGGCAGAAACTGCGGGTTGCAGGGGGGGGGGGCGGTGGAGCTTCGGAGCCACAGAGGAGAGCACAGCAACAGGGGTGCGGAGGGCAAAGCGGAGAGATTCCCGCACAGAGGATCAGGGCCGACCGGCACTCACCAGCCCGAGAGGCTTGTGTGCTCACCCGCTGGGGCGGGCGGGGGCTGGGAGCTGAGGCTCGGGCTTCAGTCGATCGCAGGGCGAGGACTGGCGGCATGAACACAGCCTGAAGGGGTTAGTGCACCACGGCTAGCCGGGAGGGAGTCCGGGGAAAAGTCTGGACCTGCCGAAGAGGTAAGAAGAGACTTTTTCTTGCCTCTTTGTTTCCTGGTGCGCGTGAGGAGAGGGGATTTAAGAGCGCCGCTTAAAGGAGCTCCAGAGACGGGCGCGAGCCGCGGCTAACAGCGTGGACCCCAGAGACGGGCATGAGACGCCATGGCTGCTGCTGCCGCCACCAAGAAGCCTGTGTGAGAGCACAGGTCACTCTCCACACCTCCCCTCCCGGGAGCCTGTGCAGCCCGCCACTGCCAGGGTCCCGTGATCCAGGGACAACTTCCCCGGGAGAACACATGGCGCGCCTCAGGCTGGTGCTACGTCACGCCTACCGAAGCCGCTGCAGGATTGCCCTGCACTCCATACCCCTCCCTCCCCTACGGCCTGAGTGAGCCAGAGCCCCCAGATCAGTGGCTCCTTTAACCCCGTCCTGCCTGAGCGAAGAACAGATGCCCTCCGGCAACCTACATGCAGAGGCGGGGCCAAATCCAAAGCTGAACCCCGGGAGCTGTGCGAACAAAGAAGAGAAAGGGTAATTCCGCCCAGCAGCATAGGGACCAGTGGGTTAAATGCCCACAATCAACTTGCTGTACCCTGCATCTGTGGAATACCTGAATAGACAACAAATCATCCCAAATTGAGGAGGTGGACTTTGGGAGCAACGATAGATATATATATTATTCCCTTTTCTCTTTTTGTGAGTGTGTATGTGTATGCTTCTGTGTGTGATTTTGTCTGCATAGCTTTGCTTTTACCATTTGTCCTAGGTTCTGTCTGTCCGTGTTTTTTTGTTGTTGTTGTTTGCTTTAGTATAGTTTTTAGCATTTAGTATAGTTTATAGCACTTGTTATCATTGGTTGATTTATTTTTTTGTTTGGTTGCTCTCTTCTTTCTTTTAATTACTTTTTAAATTTTTTTAATTTTTCATAATTATTTTTTATTTTAATAACCCTTATTTTATTTTATTTTTTTGTTCTTTCTTTCTATTTTTCTCCCTTCTATTCTGAGCTGTGTGGATGACAGGGTCTTGGTTCTCCTGCCAGACATCAGGGCTGTAACTCTGAAGTGGGAGAGCCGAGTTCAGGACACTGGTCCACCAGAGACCTCCCAGCTCCACGTAATATCGAATGGCAAAAACCTCCCAGAGAGGGAGGTCGAGAGACCCAGCTCGACTCAACAACCAGCAAGCTAGCATGCTGGACACCCTATGCCAAACAACTAGCAAGACAGGAACACAACCCCACCCATTAGCAGAGAGGCTGCCTAAAATCATAAGGTTAAAGACACCCCAAAACACACCACCAGATGTGGACCTGCCCACCAGAAAGACAAGATCCAACCTCATCCACCAGAACACAGGCACTAGTCCCCTCCACCAGAAAGCCTACACAACCCACTGAACCAACCTTAGCCGCTGGGGGCAGACAACAAAAATAACGGGAACTATGAACCTGCAGGCTGCGAAACAGAGACTCCAAACACAGTAAGTTAAGCAAAATGAGAAGACAGAGAAACACACAGCAGATGAAGGAGCAAGGTGAAAACCCAAAAGACCAAACAAACAAAGCGGAAATAGGCAGTCTACCTGAAAAATAATTCAGAAAAATGATAGTAAAGATGATCCAAAATGTGGGAAACACAATGGAGAAAATACAAGAAACATTTAACAAGAACCTAGAAGAACGAAAGAGCAAACAATGATTAACAACACAATAAATGAAATTAAAATTTCTCTAGAAGGAATCAACGGCAGAATAACTGAGGCAGAAGAACAGATAAGTGACCTGGAAGATTAAATAGTGGAAATAATGACTGCAGAGCAGAATAAAGAAAAAAGAATGAAAAGAATTGAGGA
The DNA here is from genome assembly GCF_000442215.2 of Lipotes vexillifer. NCBI lineage: Eukaryota > Metazoa > Chordata > Mammalia > Artiodactyla > Lipotidae > Lipotes > Lipotes vexillifer. Next base: position 5,301,502 of record NW_006788200.1, read on the forward strand.
CAGTCTCAGAGACCTCTGGAACAAAATTAAACGCACCAACACTCGAATTAGACAGGTCCCAGAAGAAGAAGACAAAAAGAAAGGGACTGAGAAAATATTTCAAGAGATTATAGTTGAAAACTTCCCTAATATGGGAAAGGAAATATAGTTAATCAAGTCCAGGAAGCACACACAGTCCCACACAGGATAAATACAAGGAGAAACATGCCAAGACACATATTAATCAAACTATCAAAAATTAAATACAAGGAAAAAATATTAAAAGCACAAAGGGAAAAAAACCAAATAACATAAAAAGGAATCCCCATAAGGTTAACAGCTGATATTTCAGCAGAAACTCTGCAAGCCAGAAGGGAGTGGCAGGACATATTTATTTAAAGTGATGAAACGGGAAAACCTACAACCAAGATTACTCTACCCAGCAAGGATCTCATTCACATTTCATGGAGAAATTAAACCCTTTACAGACAAGCAAAAGCTAAGAGAATTCAGCACCACCAAGCCAGCTATACAACAAACGCTAAAGGAACTTCTCCAGACAGGAAACACAAGAGAAGGAAAAGACCTACAATAACAAACCCAAAACAATTAAGAAAATGGTAATAGGAACATACATGTTGATAATTACCTTAAACGTAAATGGATTAAATGCTCCAACCAAAAGACATAGCCTGGCTAAATGGATACAAAAACAAGACCCATATATATGCTGTCTACAAGAGACCCACTTCAGACCGAGGGACATATACAGACTGGAAGTGAGAGGATGGAAAAGGATATTCCATGCAAATTGAAATCAAAAGAAAGCTGGAGTAGCAATTCACATATCAGACAAAACAGACTTTAAAGCAAAGACCATTACAAGACACAAAGAAGGACACTACATAATGATCAAGGGATCAATCCAAGAAGAAGATATAACAATTGTAAATATTTCTGCACCCAACATAGGAGCACCTCAAAACATAAGGCAAATGCTAACAGCCATAAACGGGGAAATCGACAGTAACACAATCAAAGTAGGGGACTTTAACACCCCACTTTTACCAGTGGACAGGTCATCCAAAATGAAAATAAATAAGGAAACACAAGCTTTAAATGACACATTAAAAAAGATGGACTTAATTGATATTTATAGGACATTCCATTCAAAAACAACAGAATACACTTTCTTCTCAAGTGCTCATGGAACATTCTCCAGGATAGAACATATCTTGGGTCACAAATCAAGCCTTGCTAAATTTAAGAAAATTGAAATCATATCAAGTATCTTTTCCAACCACAATACTATGAGACTAGATATCAGTTACGGGAAAAATCTGTAAAAAATACAGACACATGCAGGCTAATCCATACACTACTTAATAACCAAGAGATCACTGAAGAAATCAAAGGGGAAATGAAAAAATACCTAGAAACAAATGAGAGTGATAACACGACCACCCAAAACCTATGGGGTGCAGCAAAAGCAGTTCTAAGAGGAAAGTTTATACCAATACAATCCTACCTTAAGAAACATGAAACATCTCAAATAAACAAACTAACCTTACACCTAAAGCAATTAGAGAAAGAAGAACAAAAAAACCCCAAAGTTAGCAGAAGGAAAGAAATCATAAAGATCAGATCAGAAAGAAATGAAAAGGAAATGAAGGAAATGACAGCAAAGATCAATAAAACTAAAACCTGGTTCTTTGAGAAGATAAACAAAATTGATAAACCATTAGCCAGACTCATCAAGGAAAAAAGGGAGAAGACTCAAATCAACAGAATTAGAAATGAAAAAGGAGAAGTAACAACTGACACTGCAGAAACACAAAGGATCACGAGGGATTACTACAAGCAACTCTATGCCAATATAATGGACAAACTGGAAGAAATGGACACATTCTTAGAAAAGCACAACCTTCTGAGACTGAACCAGAAAGAAATAGAAAATATGAACAGACCAATCACAAGCACTGAAATTGAAACTGTGATTTAAAAGCTTCCAACAAACAAAAGCCCAGGACCAGGTGGCTTCACAGGCGAATTCTATCAAACATTTAGAGAAGAGGTAACACCTACCCTTCTCAAACTCTTAGAAAATATAGCAGAGGGAGGAACACTCCCAAACTCATTCTACAAGGCCACCGTCACCCTGATACGAAAACCAGACAAAGAAGTCACAAAGAAAGAACACTACAGGCCAATATCACTGATGAACATAGATGCAAAAATCCTCAACAAGGGCTTCCCTGGTGGCGCAGTGGTTGAGAGTCCACCTGCCGTTGCAGGGGACACGGGTTCGTGCCCCGGTCTGGGAGGATCCCACGTGCCGCCGAGCGGCTGGGCCCGTGAGCCATGGCCGCTGGGCCTGCGCGTCCGGAGCCTGTGCTCCGCAGCGGGAGAGGCCACAGCAGTGAGAGGCCCGCATACCACAAAAAAAGAAAAAAAAAAAAAATACTCAACAAAATACTAGCAAGCAGAATCCAACAGAACATTAAAAGGATCATACACCATGATCAAGTGGGGTTTATCCCAGGAAAGCAAGGATTCTTCAATATACGCAAATCAATCAATGTAATACACCATATTAACAAACTGAAGGAGGAAAACCATATGATCATCTCAAGATGCAGAGAAAGCTTTTGACAAAATTCAACACCCATATGTGATAAAAACCCTCCAGAAAGTAGGCAGAGAGGGAACTTACCTCTACATAATAAAGGCCATATATGACAAGGCCACAGCCAACACCGTCCTCATTGGTGAAAAACTGAAAGCATTTCCACTAAGATCAGGAAAAAGACAAGGTTGCCCACCCTCACCACTATCACTCAACATAGCTTTGGAAGTTTTAGCCACAGCAATCAGAGAAGAAAAAGAAATAAAAGGAATCCAAATCGGAAAAGACGAAGTAAAGCTGTCACTGTTTGCAGATGACATGATACTATACATAGAGAATCCTAAAGATGCTACCAGAAAACTACTAGAGCTAATCAATGAATTTGGTAAAGGAGCAGGATACAAAATTAATGCAGGGAAATCTCCTGCATTCCTATACACTAATGATGGAAAATCTGAAAGTGAAATTAAGGAAACACTCCCATTTACCACTGCAACACAAAGAACAAAATACCTAGGAATAAACCTACCTAAGGAGACAAAAGACCTGCATGCAGAAAACTATAAGACACTGATGAAAGAAACTAAAGATGATACTAACAGATGGAGAGATATTATACCATGTTCTTGGATTGGAAAAATCAACATTGTGAAAATGACTATACTGCCCAAAGCAATCTATAGATTCAATGCAATCCCTATCAAACTACCGCTGGCATTTTTCACAGAACTAGAACAAAAAAATTCACAATTTGTTTGGAAACACAAAAGAGCTCGAATAGCCAAAGCAATCTTGAGAAAGAAAAATGGAGCTGGAGGAATCAGGATCCATGACTTCAGACTATACTACAAAGCTACAGTAATCAAGACAGTATGGCTCGGCACAAAAACAGAAATATAGATAAATGGAACAGAATGGAAAGCCCAGTGATAAACCCATGCACATATGGTCAACTTATTTTTGATAAAGGAGGCAAGGATATACAATGAAGAAAAGACAACTTCTTCAATAAGTGGTGCTGGAAAAGCTGGACAGCTACATGTAAAAGAATGAAATAAGAACACTCCCTAACACCATACACAAAAATAAACTCAAAATGGATTGAAGACCTAAATGTAAGGCCAGACACTTTCAAACTCTTAGAGGAAAACATAGGCAGAACACTCTATGACATAAATCACAGCAAGATCCTTTTTGACCCACCTCCTAGAGAAATGGAAATAAAAACAAAAATAAACAAATGGGACCTATTGAAACTTAAACGCTTTTGCACAGCAAAGGAAACCATAAACAAGATGAAAAGACAACCCTCAGAATGGGAGAAAATATTTGCAAATGAAGCAACTGACAAAGGATTAATCTCTAAAATTTACAGGCAGCTCATGCAGCTCAATATCAAAAAAACTAACAACCCAATCCAAAAATGGGCAGAAGACCTAAATAGACATTTCTCCAAAGAAGATATACAGATTGCCAACAAACACATGAAAGAATGCTCAACATCATTAATCATTAGAGAAATGCAAATCAAAACTACAATAGCGCAGTGGTTGAGAATCCGCCTGCCGATGCAGGGGACAGGGGTTCATGCCCCGGTCCAGGAAGATCCCACATGCCACGGAGTGGCTGGGCCTGTGAGCCATGGCCACTGAGCCTCCGCATCTGGAGCCTGTGCTCCGCAACAGGAGAGGCCATGGCAGTGAGAGGCCTGCATACCGCAAAACAAAAACAAAAACAAAAACAAAAACAAACCAAAATAAAAACAACTACAATGAGGTATCACCTCACACCAGTCAGAATGGCCATCATTAAAAAAATCTACAAACAATAAATGCTGGAGAGGGTGTGGAGAAAAGGGAACCCTCTTGCACTGTTGGTGGGAATGTAAATTGATACAGCCACTATGGAGAACAGTATGGAAGTTCTTTAAAAAGCTAAAAGTAGAACTACCATATGACCCAGCAATCCCACTACCGGGCATATACCCTGAGAAAACCATAATTCAATACGAGTCATGGACCACAATGTTCATTGCAGCTCTATTTACAATAGCAGGACATGGAGGCAACCTAAGTGTCCATCACAGATGAATGGATAAAGAAGATGTGGCACATATATACAATGGAATATTACTCAGCCATAAAAAGAACTGAAATTGAGTTATTTGTAGTGAGGTGGATGGTCCTAGAGTCTGTCATACAGAGTGAAGTAAGTCAGAAAGAGAAAAACAAATACCATATGCTAACACATATATATGGACTCTAAAAAAAAAAAAAAAAAAAGGTTCTGACGAACCTAGGGGCAGGAGTGGAATAAAGATGCAGACATAGAGAATGGACTTGAGGACACAGGGAGGGGGAAGGGTAAGCTGGGACAGAGTGAGCGAGTGGCATGTATATATATACACTACCACATGTAAAACCGATAGCTAGTGGGAAGCAGCCGCATAGCACAGGGAGATCAGCTTGGTGCTTTGTGACCACCTAGAGGGGTGGGATAGGGAAGGTGGGAGGGAGGGAGGGAGACGCAAGAGGGCGGAGATATAGGGATATATGTATATGTATAGCTGATTCACTTTGTTATAAAGTAGAAACTAACACACCACTGTAAAGCAATTATACTCCAATAAAGATGTTGAAAAAATAAATTAATTAAAAAAAGAAAGATGTGGGTGTCTGTTGGGGCACGGGCTGTAATACCCACAGGAAAGGACGTGACGGTCACTTCTTAATGTGAAATCCCGGTTCACCAAGGTACCTGCCCCCTTTGCTCACAGAGCTCCCTACACATGGGCAGCTTTGATTGCAACAAGGCAATCAGAGACTTTGCCCTTCCCGCCTCTACCTCCCAGCAGGGTGCCCTCATGGTCTTCTCTACTCTTTCTCATCAAAACTTGTAAAGAGGACCGGGTCAGCTCCACTCACATTCAGTAAAGAATCCAATCCCAAGGTGACAAAATCCTGCCAGAGTTTCTGCCAGTAGAAAGGTGAGAAATATTTGGGGAGAGGGCCTTTGCTAGCCCCTGAATTTAAAACACCCTCATCAGCCTGTGTCCTTGTAAAGATGGAAGGTGAGGAGGATTAAGAACTAGTGTAGGAGACTTCAGACAATATTACAAAGCTACAGTAATCAAAACAGTGTGGCATTGGCACAAAAACAGACATATGGATCAATGGAACAGAATGGAGAACCCAGAAATAAACCCACACACACCTACAGTCAATCTTTGACAAAGGAGGCAAGAATGTACAATGGAGAAAAGATAGTCTCTTCAGCAAGTGGTGTTGGGAAAGCTGACAGCCAGTGTATATCAATAAAGTTAGAACACACTCTCCCACCATACACAAAAATAAATTCAAAATGGCTTAAAGACTTAAATATAAGACATGACACCATAAAACTGCTAGAAGAGAACACAGGCAAAACATCTCTGACATAAATCACACCAATGTTTTCTTAGGTCAGTCACCCAAGGCAATAGAAATAAAAGCAAAAATAAACAAATGGGACCTAATCAAAGTTATAAGCTTTTGCACAGCAAAGGAAACCATAAACAAAGTGAAAAGACAACCTACAGACTGGAAGAAAATATTTGCAAATGATGAGACCAACAAGGGCTTAATTTCCAATATATACAAACAGCTCATACAACTCAATAACAAAAAAATGATAATAATAACCCAATCCAAAAATGGGCAAAAGACCTAAGTATACATTTCTCCAAAGAAGACATACAGATGGCCAAAAGGTGCATGAAAAGATGCTCAACATCACTAATTATTAGAGGAATGCAAGTCAAAACTACAATAAGGTATCACCTCACACCAGTCAGAATGACCATCATTAAAAAGTCTACAAATAACAAATGCTGGAGAGGGTGTGGAGAAAAGGGAACCCTCATACACTGTTGGTGGGAATGTAAATTGGTGCAGCCACTATGGAAAACAGTATGGAATTCCCTCAAAAAAACTAAAAATAGAGTTGCCATATGATCCAGCAATCTCCCTCCTGGGCATATATCCAGAGAAAACTCTAATTCAAAAAGATATATGCACCCCAATATTCACAGCTGCACTATTTACAATAGCCAGGATGTGGAAGCAACCTAAGGGTCCATTGACAGATGAATGGATAAAGAAGATGTGGTATCTATACACAATGGAATACTACTCAGCCATAAAAAAGAATAAAATAATGCCATTTGCACCAACACGGATGCACCTAGAGATTATCATACTAAGCAAAGTAAGTCAGAAAGAGAAAGACAAATACCATATGATATCACTTATATGGGAAATCGAAAATATGACACAAATGAACTTATTTATGAAACAGAAACAGACTCACAGACTATGAAAACAAAGTTACGGTTACCAAAAGGGAAAGGCGCTGGGGGGAGGGATAAGTTAGGAGTTTGGGATTAGCATATACAAACTATTATATAGAAAACAAATAAACAATGAGGGCCCACTGTATAGCACAGGAAACTATATTCAATACCCAGTAATAAACCCTAATGGAAAAGAATATGTATACATATGGATAACTGAATCACTTCACTCTACACCAGAAACTAACAAAACACTGTAAATCAACTATACTCTAATTAAAAAAAAAAAAAACAACTAGTGGAGTCGGGGAAAGGGAATGAAAAGAGTCTGCAAATGGTTTTGAAGGGAAAAGATACAGCAACCAGGAAAATGAACACAGGCAACGTGAGAATATTTTCTACTACAGACCCAAAATGGAGCCAATGGGCAGTACAGCAAGGACACAGGTCCTAGGGAGGTGCTGGGACCTTGTCATTTTCTAAAGGAAGATCAAGAAATAGCTACTCAAGCCTGTATTCAGCCTACAGTGGGAAGTAACAAGTGTCCACTGAACACCTACTGCCAGCCAAGCACGGTGCTCTGCTCTGCACTTTACGTTATCCCCCATAATCATCACAATGACTTTGCAAGGATGGAGGTAGCCTTTACATTTTACAGTAGAGAAAACTATGGCTCAGGGAGGTTACATAACTTGAGCAGGGGGTCAGTTCCAGCTCTGTCCAACAGCAGAGCCCTGGGCTCTTTCTACACACCATGACAGCCCAGTGCCACCAGTTGGTTGAGCGCCCCACCAAGTTCTAGACCATCAGCTCCCGACGGATGGACTCCACTGGACCCGACTCAGACCTGATCGACCTGCGAAGACTCAGAACAGCTACCGGTTGAATCAGAGCTGGTATGTGGAGAAATTATGATTCTCTTGGAAACTCGTAATTTAATCCTTTTGAAGGCAAAGTCCCACCTTTGACAAAGCCCCGGGAAGCTGAGCCTCTAGGACTAAGATATGGGTGAAGCAAGAGTATAGAAAAGGAGGGGAGAGAAATCCCAGGAGGCACCTGGAGGGATGGGGGAGGAACAAGCTATTACACCAGATGTCTGTGTGGCTGCTGGGCTGGAGTCAGCGCTGGAGGACAGAGGGTGAAGCAGGATCCTTGCCCATAAGATGTACAGCATCCAGCAGGTTCCAGGAGTGGCCAGTTCCCATCCTAAGCGAGAGCAGCTTGCTAAGCGCACCAGCCTGCAGCCTGATCCGTGAATCACCCCAGACTGACGTGCCTCTTCACACGGCCAACAGCCACGCGGGCCACGGGCGGCTCCCACGTGCTCGTGTACAGGAGCGCACACACCTTAACAGACCTGGGGCCCAACTAACTAAAAATTAGACACAAATTTGATTTGGGTCATTGCTTGCCTTCCTGCTGGTCCCTGCATTCTGCCACACAACCTTGGGGCCTGAATGACAGAACTGGAGAAAATATTGAATAAATTATGGACACACACTCAACCACAGCTACCCAGACCTCTTGTGCTTATTGAGAATGCCTCTCTACCACATTATTCTTAAATTTCCCACAACTAAAATCTACCTGGGAACGTAAATCTTCCTCACCATAATGTGAACAAGTCCCATAATAACAGTTCATTACTGAGCCATGTTGGGTTATATTTCTCCAAGAAAATAAATAACCAGTTTAAAGATTGTCAGAAAAATGTTCCGCTGGTACTCAGGTTAAACGTGATTATTTATCAGAAATTATCAAAAGCTACTCACACCTGTGGTAACTATAAGCACACAAGGTCCTCAGCGAGTTTTATACTCAAAGGTGGGAAAGAGACATAAAACACACAACTGCTACAGATTTTCGCTTTGAACAGATCTTCATTTCTTTGGCCTTTGGGGCTGACCTTGGTGATGGGAACCTCTTGCACCGAATGCTCAGACGGAGAGAACCCTGGGGAAAGATTCGTAAGAGGTGGAAGACAGGAAAATACCATATGGAGAGCCGTTACTCTGTGCCAGGCAGAGCTCAACCCCGCAAATTAGGAGTCAGAAAACTTTTTTCTATGAAGGGCCAGAGAGTACATTTTTTTGGCTTTGTGGGTCACAAACAGACTCTACCACACCCTCTTCTCCCTGCCCCCTTTAAAAATGTATCAAGCACTCTATACACACTTCATTATATATAAAACAGGTAATCAACAAGGAGCTACTGTATAGCACAGGGAACTCTACTCAATATTCTGTGATAACCTATATGGGAAAAGAATGGATATGTGTATAAGGGAATCACTTTGCCTAACACAGCACTGTAAATCAACTATACTCCAATATAAAATAAAAATTAAATTCAAAACATTGTACCAATCACTGTAAACTAGTGACCTCAGCTGGACTTGGCTTTCGGGCTGAGTCTATCCATCCCTGCTCTAAACAGACTACTTATCTCAACTCTTTCCACTACCCTCTGTGGTAGATGCTGTTTGTGTTCCCATTTTAAAGACGAAGGGAACGAGGTGCTGAGATGTTAGGAAGCCTGCTTGGGTTCACACACTTGGCTTAAATGTCAAAGTACAAAGTCAGGCAGGATCCAAGCCTAGGCCCACTGGTTCTCAAAGGTCATACTCTTCTCACTGTACCTCATGGCCTCAAAAACACTCTGAATTTGGCAACTCTCTTTTCAGCAAAGAGTGAATTTATATTATGAATAAGAAGGGATGACAAAAGAACTAATATTTGTTGAACATCTAGTGTGTATTGAGCCCTGGCCATGGACTTTACACATGAGAGTGCCCAGGGCCAGTGTGGATAGTTGTATAAGTCACTCACTGTACGGGAATGCCCGGTCAGTAGTGGTTATTAGTGGGGAGAGAGAAGCGGGGGGCGGG
>NW_006788200.1:5311982-5317020 GCF_000442215.2 Lipotes vexillifer
GGCGGGGGGGGGACAACACAGGGGTAGAGGAAGAGTTACTATGGGATAATATGAAATCACATGTGAAAATTTTGAAAATTGTAAAGCACTATAGAATTTAAAGACTGTCATTCAATTAAAAAAAAAAAAAAAAAAGACTGCCAGGTCAGGAAAGGAGTGGGGGCTGAAATGCCATGTGCACTGCATGCATCAGTCACATCCTGGAGCAAGGCTGTACCCACCCAGAGGGAGCACCTACTTCCACTTCGAAGGCACCATGGTGGCTGTAGCAGTCCCACCACCTACTTCCACTTCGAAGGCACCATGGTGGCTGTAGCAGTCCCACCAGTGTATCTCCCAGAGGGTAGGATGCAAGAGGAACAGCCTCACCAAAAGCCAGGGGAACCTGCAGCCTGGGACAGCGAAGGGAGACAGAATAGAGTCCAAGCGAGCAGACTTGCAGAACACAAGGAGGATAGGAGAAGCCAGAGACAGGAACCACAGCCCCAAGCCTCAGTCGCTAAGGAAAACCAAGCTCACCCCACCCTCAAGTATTAGGATAGAGTTCTGCAGTCAGGAGAAAGACAGGCCAGTTTCACACACCATGTGACTTAATGGACTTCATTACTCCCAAAGGTGATAACAGTGGAAAATAGGTATTTTAAAGGAAGATTTACACAAATTCTATTCAGTTCAACAGACACTTATTGACTCTCTTCGTGATCATGACCTAAGAGTTTATTAAAGGAAACCAGGAGCAGCTGCAGAATTTCCCTAACATCATGAAGTTTACATGGTGTAGGTGTCATCCTTAACAAAAATGGACTCTTAATCACAAAGCAGCATGGGTGAGACCCAGTGTGACCACTGGGTTCCTGCGGGCTCCTCTGCTGCAGTTCTGACCGTTGCAACCCAGGGCATTATAATCCCTCCCCATCACTCACACAGTACAGGGACCTACAAGCGCCCCGCACAGCTGTCGTGGCATAAACCATTTCCACCCAGAGTGCCCCGGCAGAAGACAACCCAGGCACAGCCCTGAGACGGCCCAGGTGTACCTGCCTCATACTCTACCTCCTGGGCTCAGATGCCCTGGTCTTAACTTTGCAGGAGGCAAGCTGAGCCAAAGGCTGCAGGAGGTTCCGAAACACAGAGGCCTGCCCCTGCCTCAGCACATGGTGACACGTCCCAGGAGGGACAGCACGGGGAAAGAGGCCTTAAGGACCCATGAGACTTCCTTTCTCCCACACCCTACCCAAATGGGGAAAAAAAAAAAAAAAAAAAAACCCACTCATAATTGTTTTCTTGAAGACCTCAGCAGGCAAAAACTTAAATTGTTGGGAATCAGTTAACCAGTGGAAGAAACTGCATTTTGTTTCCTTTATCATCTCCAACTCCAAGGACAAGATTTTTCTCAGATGCCCCTAAAAGTTTTTGCAATTGTCTCCAGACAGACACTAGTGAGGAGAGAGAGTAATTTACTTTCTGCAATTACTAAGCTCCAAACTCCCTAAACAGCCAATCTTTATGCCGCCAGTGTAGCTGTGTCTGTGGACGGCTGGTTCAGGCGAGGGCAATCATTCCCTGAGCCCTCCCCTACTGCTCAATGTTCAAAAGGCAATGAGAAAATTACCCAGAAAACAGCTGTTTATGCTTTAGGTGGTACCCATGTGGAGAGAGAAGTGATGGACCGGTGGAAGTCACAAGCCATAAAATTGAGAAAGTACTATTTTCAGGTTAAATGTGAAGGGAATTCCCTCTGCAAGAGGTAATCAATAGTCAAGCAGAAGCACTTCAGGACAAGACCCTCTGGTGACGGAGAGAAGGAAAGTGGCACGAGTCACCTCCGAGTGACAAGTCACTGAGCTACGACAGCTGCAGAGGGACGGAACTTCACCACTGTTACCATCCCCAGGGCTATGAAGGTGCTTCAGCCAGCAAAAGGGAGCCAGGCCCAGCCCCCAGCTTCTGGATGATTTTCTCCTTCCAAGCACACAACCCTACAACATAGAAAGAGCGTCTAAATCAACTGTGGTAAACTGTGCTGCTCCAGGCACAGCTCTGCGGCATTCTGAAAGAACAGGTAATGGCAGCTATTACTCCCTCCCAGCCATAACCCAAGAATCTAAGAGATTTGGGAACCCTTGGACATACCCAACCCTGACTTTGTCCCAATCTTGACAATAAGCTGCCCACAACAGAGAGGGCCCAGCACGGCATCCTGAATCCTACTCAATGCTTTGCTTATGAAGGACCTATCTCCCCAACCAGGGCCAATTCTCACCCTCATGGCTGTGAGAATTTGGTCCAGTGGGCTGGAAAGTAATGGTCCTTAACCAATGAATACAGAGAGCATCTAGAAGCAGCCAAAGGTTCTAATCACTGGCCTCTCCTAGCTTCCTGAGACAAGGCAGTCATTTGCTGCCAAGATTGGACATCAGGTTACATTTAAAAGGGAAATCTGGACTCATAATGATTTTAAACATACATAATTCTAGACCAGGTTGTTGCTAAGCACTGAAGTCTACCTTATTTTACTCAAAACTTCCAGGTCCTCCGGACTGCACCCGGGGAACGAGATGCAATGCCTTCTGGAATGAGGAGAAATAAAATCACTTCAAAAGGCACTAAGGAAGGCTTCCCTGGTGGCGCGGTTGTTGAGAGTCTGCCTGCCGATGCAGGGGACACGGGTTCGTGCCCCGGTCCGGGAAGATCCCGCATGCCGCGGAGCGGCTGGGCCCGTGAGCCATGGCCGCTGAGCCTGCGCGTCCGGAGCCTGTGCTCCGCAACGGGAGAGGCCACAACAGTGAGAGGCCCGCGTACCGCAAAAAAAAAAAAAAAAAAAAAAAGGGCACTAAGGAGACAGCTTAATTGATTTATTTCTGAGATGGAAAACTGGGGAGGGAGAAGCTACCAAGTTTTCATCAGTACTGAGCTATTCATAGCAGCAGGCTTGACTTGTGGTTTGATTGGCTTGACTCAAACTGCAAAGAGCAAGGCTGCATCTTCACCAGGAGGGCAGCACAGCAGAGCACTGAGCTCTGGAGTCCAACAGAGCCCACTCTGAACCTCGGCTCCAACATTTATTGACGGTGTGACCTTGGAAAGGTACTGAACCTCGCTTTTCCAATCTATAAAACAAGGTTATTAATAGGGCCAACTTCATAGAGTTTACAAAGTCCAAATGAGGTAATCCATGTAAAGGACTGATGAATGCTCATAAAGAATAGCCATTAGAAGTAGTATTGCTGTTTAATATGTGATTCTCATTTATGTTCATTTTAACCCTCGATTATTCTTCTTTTCAAAGCTAGCCCATCATATTAGGATTTTAGGGGGAAAAGTTTAAAAGGAAGGTTTGCTTGCCCCCTTGCTTTCCTTTGAAAAACAGCATTCTCTGGCTCCATGGTCTGCAAACAGGTCCAAAAAGACAGTGACTTAGTCTTTTAAAAAGGAGGGAAAAAAAAACCCCTAACACGCAAGTCAGAGGCAAAGGTGAGGGAAAGTGGTTCTGTTTTACAATCAAGAAAAAGCAATTCAGGAGGAAAGACCCACGTGTCTCTGTGTTGGTTGAAGCCAGAATAAACCCACAGAGAGCTGTACATTCTGCTGAACAAGAGCAGGCAACCACATTTTCCTAGATGCTTCCTTAAAATATGTAAGGGAAATGGTATGCAAAGACAAAAACTCATAAAGCAATCTTTCTCATCAAAAAACACCATAAGGAGGGTGAAAGAAGATATTGGCATCATTTAAAACCAACAAATGGCTTGCATCCAGAATATATAAAGAGCTTATACAAATCAATTAAAAAGAAGACAGACAACCCAGTTAAAAATAAAGGGCAAGAGATGTGAATAGGCACTTTAGATAATAGGATATCCCTAGGCCAAAATATACCATAAGGGCTAAAACAGGGAACTCTGACCACACCAAGTATAAGAAAAGTTGTAATGCAACCGGGACTCTCCTGCCCCACTGGCTGGAGTGGAGCCCTGCAGTGGTACAGCCACTTCAGAAAACCACTGGACAGTGTGAACGGAAGATATTCCTATCGGCCCTGTGACCCAGAAACCCCACCCCCGGGAATATATCCAACAGAAATGAGTACAGGTATAGAAAAAATGGATACAAGAATGCTGATAAGCAGCAGCGCTCAAAGCAATCTGCACTTGAAACAACTCAAAAATCCATCAATAGCAAAATGGATAAACTGGGGTCTGTTCACACAACCGAATACTAGACAGCAATGAAAACCAGTGAACTATACTATACATTCCAGCCTGAATGAGACCACGTGCATATATATAATACGGAGTAAAAAAGGGCCAGACACCGACAAATATAAACTGTAGGATGTCATTTACATGACATTCAGAAAAGGGCAAAACTAGCATTCACTGCAAAGTTAGACTAATGGTAACCTCTGGGAAGAAGGAAGCACAAGTAAGGCAGAAAGGAAATAAGATTAGGGGAGGATAAGTGAGACTTTCGGGGCGCTGCTCATGTCCTGTTTCTTGATCTAGGGGCTGGTCACACGGGTCTGCGTACTTGGTAATAGGTCTATTCCATTTGTGCACCTTATATGCATATTACACTCCAATACAAAAGTTTAAGAAATGAGTGAAACAGATACAGTATATTCTGTTGTATTTATGTGATCTAGCTGGGTCATTGCTTAGTTGGAAATAAAGAGATGCAGCTGACCCTTGAACAACACCGGTTTGAACACAGGTCCGTTTATACGTGGATTTTTTTTTTTTTTCAATAAATACGTACATTACAGTACTACATGGTCAAGGGTTGGTTGAATCCATGCATGAGGAACTGTGGATACAGAGAAACCACATCTACAGACTATGAATTATATGTGGATTTTCGACTGCACAGAGGGTCGACGCTCCAACTCCCACAGTGTTCAAGGGTCAAGTGTACTCTGAACCAGAAACAGCCATTTCCAGGGAAACATTCACATGGCAGAATGTGTTCTTCTGACACCCGGGGCACTGGTGGATGGGTACACCCCGCAGTCACTGCAAGGCGGGGGGGGGGGGGGGGG
>NW_006788200.1:5317058-5318274 GCF_000442215.2 Lipotes vexillifer
GGGGGGGGGGCACTGTCCTAGTCTCAACCCTGACAGAAAGGCACATGGGAAGCCAGAAAGGTACACGGAAAACCTAATAATGGCACAAATAACAACAAATGTGTTAATCACTTATTAAAGTCCTGGTATTGTTTTAAACACTTAAAATGTATGAACTCATGTAATCCTCCTAAGTCCCCATTTCATTTTTCAAACGAGCTAGCTAAGCACAGAGTAGTTAAGTGGCCAACCCAAAGTCACACAGCTAGCAAGAGCCAGAGTGTGGATCCAGGCCAGGTGTTCTTGCTCCAGAACCCCACACACTTAGCCACATGCTGTGCCACCTCCCTAAACTACCTGACAATCTGAGGAAGAACAGGAAACCCAACCACTTGCAGCAGAGGCATTCATGCCACTGATGGGGAGAGTGAAGGCAGAGGCCAGGAGGAGAAGAGCCACCACTCACAGGGCGCCTACGTGCCAAGCCATGGGCTAGATACCCTCTTCACGCCAAATCTGGTTTAATTTTCACAACAGCCCTATGAAGTAGCTAGTAGTATTATCCCTATTTGGGAGATGAAGAAAATGGGCTGAGACAATTTAACTAACTTCACACAGCCAGTGACGGGCACAGGCAGGATCTGAACCCAAAACTCCCCCACCTGAAAGGTCAGTAGTCTCCCAGATCCTACAAGCCAGAATAAGGCCCTGGCATCATGGTGTTTCCATGGCAACTCCAGGAGGCCACCCCATTGAAATGGCATATGGGAGGGGAAGCTCATGCCTGCATAGTTGCTTCACAGACCCAGGCCAGAGCCAAACCCAGCTGGTAAGAATGGAGCTGGGAGAGGGGTGAACTAAGGCATAAGGATTCCCACACAGACAAAAGCTGGAGTGAGATCTGAAGATGCCCCACCCGGCACGGTGGAGGAGACAACTGTTTCGTCTGGCCCGCAGGGTCCCCCTTTTCCTCTAAGACAACACTTTACTTTTGGTTGAGGCCTAGCTGACCACACTCCCCAACCACACAGAGAACCACATGACTCAGGCATGGCCAATGTGAGTTCTCCCTCCTTGCCACACCACAGGGATTCACCCAGGAAGGGGCACATGATCCCACAGGTTAGTAAGAGTCTTCCTAGGGTTTGCATATGGATGCGGGAAAGACAGCGTTCTCCATTAGGAAGAGTTACCTTGGAACTGCCAGAGAACATCTTTCCAGTCACTGGGAAGAGCG
>NW_006788200.1:5318366-5339238 GCF_000442215.2 Lipotes vexillifer
GAAGAGCGTGTCTAAGAATAAAGCCAATGGGCCAAAGTTGGTGCAGCAGAGAGATGAGGAGAGAGTGAGAGCAATCCCTGGATGCAGCCCTGCCTGAAGTCCACAGCTGGACTTTCAGATTATGTGGACCATTAACCTGGCTCTCTACTTAAGCTCGTCTAAATCAGGTTTCATTTGCTTGCAACCTTAAAGGTCCTAACATAGCAGAGGTCTCTGAATAAGGTATGATGTAGAGTATGGACATTTTTCGAAACAAGAGGTGGCAAACTGGATGGGGTGAAGCCAAGCTGAGTTACCTCCAAGGAGGTTTTCAAATTGGAACCACCCTAGGCTGAACCCCCAAAATCCGTACTCAGCTTCCAAGAAAGGAAGGCAGCATGGCGTCATGAGAAAACTCTACGCTGTCCCCACTCACTGGTATAGTTTAAAAAAGAGAAAAAGTGAAAGGGAGGCAGAGCAAAATGCTGGGGCAACTACCAGGGACGCAGATGTGATCTGAAACAGCTGAGTCACCCATCATCTTCCAGCGCAAACAGAGGTCAGAACTAAGCTCTTCCGTGGCAGAACTAAATGCACAGCCAGGCTTGTCTCCAACAAATGAATCTCTCTGGTGCAATGAATCTACCCACCTTTAATGAGAATTTTTTTTGCGATTTTAATTCCATACAAGATTCAGCCAGTGAGAACGATCAAAATGGTATTTTACTACCTGCAGATACACACTTTACCTTTTAAATTCATATCTTCAGATAGAAAGGGGGTTAGCAGTAAGAGGAAATTAAATCCATAAATCCACTGATTTATCACTGCACAAACACACAACAGGCACCATGACAGTAAACTCTTTGCAGGCAGTATTTCCCCCAGAGTCGTCACTGCAAACACAGTGGAAAATCCTGATTTGGAATGAGAAAGAATTCCATTTTAATCTTTTTTATCTTCTTGGTCTAGTAATCCCCTGTGGCCACTGCCCATCTGGCATGTTCCTAGAAGAAAACTGTGGCCACTATTGCGTAATTCAACTTGATGATTGGTTTGTGGAATTTTTTTCAATGTATATTATAGGCCATTGGGTATTGATTTTTTTCTTTTTTTAATAAATCTAATAAACCAATACTGAGTACCATTTATTTCAGGAATATTTTGAAAGTACAAATAAGAAACAGGTAGCTTTTATGAGAACACATGAAATGCTATCTGCAGGGAGTTAACAGAGCCCGACGAATTAGTCTAATCTCAAGTGGACCAGGAGGAAGGGAACTGATTTATCAAATCAATTTGTAATTAGTAATAATATTGTGCAGTGCTGTAGCTCGCACCACCAGAGCATATTAGGATGTGCAACACACCTTAATTAATTCTGACAGTGCCCGTTAGAGCCCCAAATCGCATACTTTACCCTGCACTGGAATCACAGAGGACATGATGAAGAGGCAGATCCCTGGGCCTTACCCTCAGAAATTCTGATTCAGGAAATCTGTCACAGGGCTTAGAAATCCCATCCCACTTCCTCTCCCAAGTGACTGTTATCGTGGAGGTGCAGGGACAGTATTCTGAAATGCCACTATGAAGAAAGGTATTATTGCTCTCACCACACACACGGACCAGAGCTCAGAATGAATAGAGGTGTTCCACTTGCTCTAGAGCGGCGCTGTCCAGTAGAACTTCCAGTGATGACGGAAAGGTTCTGTAGTCAGCATGGCCCGTACAGGAGCCACATGTGGGTAATGAGCATTTGAAATATAAGTAGTAGGACTGAGGAACTGAAGGCTTCATTTCATTTCACTTCAATTAATTTTAACTTAAATGGTCCCATGTGTCTATTGGCTTAGTTATTGAACTATGCAGCTCT
Source organism: Lipotes vexillifer (assembly GCF_000442215.2). Classification (NCBI taxonomy): domain Eukaryota; kingdom Metazoa; phylum Chordata; class Mammalia; order Artiodactyla; family Lipotidae; genus Lipotes; species Lipotes vexillifer. The sequence goes on from NW_006788200.1 coordinate 5,320,219, forward strand.
CGATAAAACAGCAGCATTTAAGAAAAAAATGGAAGTTAACTGTATTAGAACATATTCCTTTCTATCTTCAGCAAATTTTCAGCTATTTCTTTAACATATGCAAAATGGCATGATCTGAGTACCTGCTATTCTCAAAACCTCTTATCAGATAAGTTTTACAAATGAAGAAACTGAGGCTCAAAGAAGCTAAATGAAGTCACACGGCTGGATACAGCAGAGACAAGAAGTGAACCCAAGTCATGCAATTCCAGCACCGTGATGCTTCCATTACAACATGCTGCCTCCACATATATGAGCTCAACCTAAAACACAAAAGGAAGAGTAATGGAACTGTCACCTCCCTTATCCTAAACTCCCGAAATTTTTCATTGTTTTTCCACCTATCAATTGGTATTCCAATGCAGGGTTCTATGAATAAACAAACATAGCATTACACTGAGAAAGGAAATGATTCCAGGGCCAACCACACTGCAGGATTTGGCCCTCATTGATCCTCTTCCTCTCCAGTTCTCCCCTCTGCTCCAGCCACACTGCTGCAGGAACATAGCAGGCACTCTCCTGCCTCAGGACCTTTGCACTAGCTGTTTGCTCACCTGAAATGTTCTGTCTTCAGATATCCACATGGCTTACTCTCTCTTTCCTGAGAACTCTGTTCGACTGTCCCTTAAAAATGAGTCCTTCCTTCACTATTATTATTTTTTAAATTCCTCTTTCCACTCCCACAAGCCATTACTCTTGGCACTGCCTCTATCCCTTTATTTTTCTTTGTAGTATTGATCACTTGTTTATCATCTTTCTCTGTTCCCATTGGGATATAAGCTGCAATGGGGATAGTAATTCGATCTTGTTCACTAATGTATCCCACCACCTGGCCTATAGGAGGCACTCAGTAAACACTCTGGATAAATACATAAATTTACAACGGAAGTTTTCTTGCATGGCTGCAATATAGGTATATTCTTTCGTTCTTCACACAATTCTATATTTCCCCAATATTCCACAATAAACATCTATGTCCCTTGCGGTCATAAATCAATAAATAATTCAATCAACAAATATTCTTCACATAATCCTACTCAGTTGTCATTGTGTTGCCCTAATGCCAGCCCCTCCATGAAGTCTTATCTCATACCTGCCCCTACTCTCCACCCTTCCTCCTCTGAGCTCCACTAACAGCGGCATGGAGCTACTAGCCCCTGGAGACAGAGATGGTCACGTCTGTATTTCATCATAACTGTTGGATCCAAGGAGCTTAACCACAGAGGCCAGCCAACGAATCATACTCGAAAATCAAAATTCATTCAAAAAATATAACTCCATCATTTCTGACAATTTTACAACTGCATCAGGGGCTAAGAATTAAAAGTCTCCATACTTGCTGAAATAGCTACACAATGCTCTCCCACTAAAGGCCAACTCTAAACACTCTTTATAATGCTAGCATTAGGAAGCTGGGGGTACACTCAACCTCACTAACCAAGCATGCTTAGATAATGCCTGTTTTACTGGAAAAAGAAAAAAGCATTGTTGGATGTGGTCTCTGATTAATATCAATCAAGTATCAGTGGAGTTGCATCATATGTAGAACAATAAAGGCACATGGTATATCCCTTCATTTTACAAAAGGCTTTTCCTCATGCATTACCTTGTTGTTGAGTCTTATCAACAACTCAGTAAGATGGGTTTTATTTGTATTCCTGTTAAGAAGTTGAGGAAACTAAAGCACAGAAAAGCAATATGACTTCTCACATGCCGCAAGTCATGTAGGTAGAGTCATGTAGGTGGAGCTGAGTTAAAGGACATAATCTCTAGTTATGAGAGTTATGAGCAAAGTAGCAAGGAAGGATGTCCAGACAATAGAGAAGACGTGATGGGCAGCTACAAAGTGTGGCATGGCTGACTGAATACGAACTAAAGCAGCATCCAGGCTGTGAAATTGTGCTCCGGGCTCTGCCTATGAACATTAGTGTTTGACAAGTGCAGCCCAGTGAATCGGTAGATGGAAAGGTTTTCCCACTGGCCTGACACTAATGCAGGCCAGGTAAGTAAATAGCACTCATCTGTGACAAGTACAGATAAATCCCAGTTTAGGGCTCTCCTCTGGAAGGGCTAGTGGAGGTGTCCTGACACTCCACTAGGACAATTCATCATCCCAGGGAAACAGGTTAAAAGTTGCACTCAGCACCACGTAGAATCTCAACATGAGCTCATACAGCAGGGACTGGGGACCTGGGATTTGATAAGGCACGCAGACACAAGAGCACAGACCTGCACAGCAGGTTTCCAGAGTCCTCCAGCAAAACAGTGAGTGGCACAGCTAACCCCAATAAACTGTAATACATTTGCTTACAGAAATTTAGTTTGAGTGAACCTCAAGAAATGACAGAAGAGACTAAATATATACATAATTTGTGTACATTGTTCGTATGATACATATATATACCTGTATACATATGGGTGTGGGTACATATACACGTACACATATATACATACACGTGTGTGTACATATATGTCAGAGGTTATCTCACCAACAACTAGGGAGGACAGTGGTACCTTCAACTGAGGTGCAAAAGGGTAACTTCTGTGCACACTTAATTTTAATAGAAACAATAATTACATGAAATAGAAAAAGTACAGCTATAAACTATAAGGGTTGACAATAGACACATTTTCTTCAGACAAGACCATAGTTCCAAAAATCTCATCAGGAAAGGAAATGCAACTATACAAACGTGATTAAGAGGCCATACTAATGTGGTCCAGAGGAGGGCCTCTGGAGTCAGAGAGACCCAGCCCCGACCTCAGCTGTCCCACCCACTGGCTATGAAACTTTGGGCAAGTCACTTCAGTCTCAGCCCTCCAACAGGGATAGCTGTGTGAGGATGACATGAATTACTGCGTCTAAAGCACGTCTTAACACAGAGCCATGTGTGCAGTGAGGACTTATAGAGTGTCATTGCCTTCCCCTCTCACTGTGGTGGGCTGACCATACCCAACCCCGAGTACAGGGTGCCCTTTTGGACACCAGAAAGGGGTCTTCCCAGAGGTCCTGTGGTAACTGTACACACGGCATGATTTAATTTCCATTTATTTGGGATTTGGTTGATATTGATTTCTAATTCAATTCCACTGTGGTCAGAGAACTCTAAGATTTCAATCCTTTGAAATTTGAGTCTTATTTTATGACACAGGATGGTCTTCCTCAGCATATTTCCACATGCACCTGAAATGTAAGTATACCCTTCCAGTAGATGAAGTGTTCTATAAAAATCTATTAGGCCAAGAGGGCAGATAGTGTTTGTCAGATCTTCTGTTTTCTGATTTTTTGGTCTAGTTGTTCCACCAATTATTGAGAAAGCAGTGTTAAGATTTCCAGCTACAATGAAGAATCTATGTCTCTCTATAGTATGTTTCTGTTCAAGTATGCTGAAGCTATGTTATTAGGCACATACACATTCATGATTGCTAGGTCTTCTAGGTGAACTGACCCTTTTATTATTAAGGAATGTCCCTCTTTATCTCAGATAATACTCCTGGTCTCGAGGGGTACTTTTTCTGATGTTAATATTGTCACTCCAGTTTTCTTATGCTTATTTTTTTCATGGTATGCCTTTCTCCATGCTTTTACTTTCAACCTATCCAACCTTCTATATTTAAAGTGGGCCTCTTGTAAATAGAATTTAGTTGTGTTTCCTTTCTATCCAGTCTGACAATCTCTACCTTTTAAATTAATGTTTATTTACATTTAATGTAATAATGGATACGGTTGGACTCAGATTTCACATTTCCCCCTCCCCCATTCTCTTCCTATGAACTATTGTTGATGTTCATACATATGAATATATGCACATATATTTTATACACATCATCTACATACATTATAAACCAAATACAGTGGTATATTTTGTTTTTAATAGTTATATGCCTTAAATAGATCAAGGGATTTTAAATAAAGCAAGAGAAGAAAAATATATACTTAAACAGTCCTATATATATATATATATATATATATATATATATATATATAAATAAAATTCATTCATTCCTGTCGATCCGTATTGTCATCCAGTGTCACTTTCCCTCAGCTTTAATAACTTCCTTCAGCATATTCTGCAGTGCAGTTATGCTGGTAACAAATTTTCTGCTTTTACTTCTCTGAAAATATTTCACTTTCATTTTTGATGGATATTTTTGCTGGATACAGATTCAAGAAGTGACAGATTTTTTTAGTGTTCTTTTACTGTTTTAAATGTTTCATTTTCATCTGACTTCCATTCTTTCTAATAAAGAGTCAGTTTTTTAGTATTATTATCACTGTATATAGTGTGTCTTTTTCCTCACTGTGGCTGCTTTCAAGATTTCTCTTTCTTTGGTTTTTAACACTTTGACTGTAATGTACCTAAAAGGCAGCTTTCTTTGTATTTGTCCTGCTTTGGGTTTGTTGAGCTTGCTCTATCTTTAAGTTGATTTTTTCTCCAATTTTAGGAAATGCTAGGCCTTTATTTCTTCAAATATTTTTTCTGCCTCATTTTCTCTTCCTTTCTCCTTCCAAGATTCCAATTACATGCATATTACACTTTATATTGTTCCACTGTTCCCTGATGCTCTGTTAATTTTTTTTCTTTTTTTTTCTTCTGTTTTTCAAATTGGATGATGTTTTATTGATCTAACTCCAGCTTCAGTGGCTCTTCTGCCTTTTCCAATCTGCTCTTAACCCCATCTGATAAACTATTTCAGATACTATACTTTTCAATGCTAGAATTTTTTTAAAATAGTTTTCATTTCTCTACTTAGATTCCTCATTTGTTTATTCATTAAGACTCTTTCCTTTAAGTCTTTGAACATATTTATAATGGTCACTTTAAAGTGTTTATCTCTTAATTCCAATATCTGGATCATCTTAGTCAACCTTAATTGCTTTGTCTCTTAGTCACAGCTTATACATTCCTGTTTCCTCTAGTAATTTTTATTGTATAGTGGATATCGTGTAGGATACATTGCAGAGGGTATAAAATCTTTTATCTCTTTTAAAAATATTTATTTTTATGTTCTGGCAAGCAGTTAATTTGGCTAGACTCAAACTGCAAATTCAGTATCCCCTGCAGTGGGTAGCAGCTAAAACTTCTCAGTTTCTTCAGCCCTTAAGCTGTTGCTTTTTGTTGGGAACCTTGAAGTCTCCCCCATTCACATGAGCTCAGGCATCAGCCAATGATTCGGGCAAAGTTTACAAGGATGTTCATGATCCTCCTTCTCTAGCTCCCTCCTTTCTGAAATATCTCCCCTCACTTTCCAGCTGTTCTGGCAGCTCTGAACTCTGCCCTCCAACTATTCAACTCAGTAGCAACACAGCTGTCTGCTTGACCTCTAACCACCCATGCTGCAGTAACTGGAGTGTACCCTCAAGCAAAAAGCCACAGAAAAATCTTACCAAGTCCAGCCCTCCTTCATGGACTTTTTAGAATCAGAATGTAAAGGCAAAGACAAAAATCAAATTAGATTTTAAATTGCTCTGAACAAATAAATTGTGGGAGGGCAAGCATATTGTAGGAGACTCCTTTCCTTTACAAAAGGAGTTAACCTTGGGGTTCCTTTAAATCTGTTTTAGATCCCACTGGAAGTCTATTTACATTATAAGTTCTCTAAAAAGCATACATTCACACACATACATTACAAATAATTTCAGGGGTTTGGTACACACTTGAAAGTGCCCATGAATGTTCACATTCATTAGAAGTTCATAACTCAAGGTTAAGAAGCTCAACAGTGCATCTCTCCTTTCCCACTCTGTCACTCCATCCTGGTGCATAAAGATGGGAGTTGTAATGCTAGGGGAGTTGCAGTCACTTTCAGCACCCTATTTTCAGAGCCTTGAACAGGTACAGGGCTCTTACAAGGTAGGTGCTCCCTAAACACAGACGGTTGAAAATACTGTTGATGAATCAGCAAACAGAAACTTCAAACAAGGAGAGCATAAACAAATAAATAAACAGTGAAACATTAAATAGCCTTTACCTACTGAAAACACGAAAGACAGCATTGCTGATAATAAAAAGTGATTGAAATATTTTCATCCATGAGCAATTCGATTTTGATGTTCTAAGGCCCGAATGCACACCTAACACAGAAAGCAGAAAAAGAACAATGTTCTGTTTATCTCTGCCCCTCACACAGGCCCTTGCACACAGCAGGTTTGCCAATAAACCCCTGTTAACAGCCATACACAAACCCCATTCCAGTGCATCTCCTCCCAGGCCTCCCAACACTCTGGCTTCCACAGCCTTCCAGGGTTCTCAAAGGGAAGGCATGTGATTTGTCAAGTTTAGCAGTTTCAAGTGTGACCAATGAAATATAAGTGTAGCTGTGCAGGGCTGCGGGCAGAAACTGCAGAATGTATGGAACAGTCAGGAACAGGATTTTTATAGTGGCAGGAATATGAATGTCCCCCAGAAGGCACTGTGGTGGGGTCTGTGCCACTGGGAACCAGCAGGGCTGACAAGGGAGCAGCTCCCATCCTGATGGGTGAGTGGGCAGGTCGGCCCAGTCCAAAGAGGAGCAAAATCCATATGCTGCTCTGAGCCAGTGATCCACTTCCTGCACGAATACCACCAGGATAGCCTCTCCCAGAGAAGGGGGGAGAGAGCTGACCAGACACTACCATGACTGGCTGTGTACCCTCGACGAGCAACTTTACCTTTCTGTGCCTCAGCTTCCTCATCTGCCAGTGGGGGTTATGATTTTATAGCCCTCATACGGTTGTTGGAGAGGGCAGGGTATTGGTTTCCTAGGGCTGCTGTAACAGGGCGCCACAAACGGAGGGGCGGGAAACAACAGAAACGATAGAAATCCAAAATCAAGGCGCTGACGGCGCCGCACTGCCCCTGAAGCTTGCAGGGGGGGATCCCTCCTTGCCTCTCCTGGTGGTTGCCAGCAGTAGCTGGCGTTCTTCAGCTTACAGGTACGGCACTTCAACCTCTGCCTCTGTTGTCACACAGCTTCTGCCTCATGTGTGTCTTTGTGTCTCTCTTCTTATAAGGTCACCAGTCAGACTGGACTAGGGTCCACTCTAACGACCTCACCTTAACTTGATCACATCTGCAAAGGCACTTTTCTAAATCAGGTCATACTCGCCGATACCAGGGGTTGGGATTTCAGCAGAGCTTTCTGGAGGCCACGATTCAACAGGGAAATTCAACGAGATCGGGTTGGGGGAGCTGTTAGCACAGGTCCTGGCCACAGGAAGTACTCAGTGAAGGTCAGCAGCTCCAGTGATTCTGATCAGTATTATGCAGGCTTCAGGCTGGCTGCTCCCATCATCTAATTTACTCCACCTCATTGTGCTGCTTACTGACCTTTGCTATAAAACATGGCTCCTCCCTTTAGGCTGCTCCCAGTGTCATCACCTTCATCCCAGCTCAAATCGAGTTCCTCCTTGGAAGCCTCTACAGTCAAGGCAGCCCCAGGGACGCCGAGTTCCCCTGGCTCCAGGCAGGCTTGCCATGAAGGTAATAAGCCTCAGGACCCTCCTGGCACATACTCCTTCCAAGACCTTGAGATGGGCCTAGCAATGTGCTCACATAGATACACGTGTTTGCATAAAGCGTGCCAAAGTAAGATCTTTTAACCACCGTCAGTGAGGACCCGTCTCCTCCCATGTCACAGCACACTCTGTCACACCCCAGCTGGTTCCAGCTAGCACCGGAATCCAGCCAAGAGGAATCAGGTGGACATACACGCAGAGAAAATCCAGTGGGATGGATTATGTAGTTTGTGGGCACCTCTATGTAGAGGCAAAATTACCACTAGCCGTCAAGGTATGGGAATGGTTTTCAGGAATGATCCCGTTCACCCACTGTCATGGTGACACGTAAGAACAGGGTTGGAAGTCACACCAAGATAGGAACACATCCTCCAGGGCCCAGCACTGGAAGTACGTGGGTGGAGAAGAACCAAGGTCCGAAACTTACAGAGACAGAATCCAGGCCATGGAACAATCTTCCAGTAAGAAATCAGACGCGTACAACGGCGCTTGTTAAGGCCTATTCGAAATGGAAGCTCTCTCCCAACAGAAGGATCCCAGATAATGCATCACACACGATTGCAAATGTTCAAGCTTAATTCCTGTCTTTCTTGGTGGGAGTCAGATGACATCAGATTAATTAGAATCCCTGTGCTTCAAGGGTACAACATTATGAACAGTGGGCAGAAGAGATCTGTGGGAGACTTTGTGTGCTTTGTGCATCCAATCATCAAAAATAAAAAACAAGGGGATTCCCTGGTGGCACAGTGGTTGAGGGTCCGCCTGCAGATGCAGGGGACACGGGTTCGTGCCCCGGTCTGGCAAGATCCCACATGCCGTGGAGCGGCTGGGCCCGTGAGCCGTGGCCTCTGAGCCTGCGCGTCCGGAGCCTGTGCTCCGCAATGGGAGAGGCCACAACAGTGAGAGGCCCGTGTACTGCAAAAAATAAATAAATAAAATAAAATAAAAAACAAATTTCACCAGCCATGCTGGAGGAAAGACTGAATTCTTTCTAATCTCTCTGTAGCAAATATTACAAAATTAATGTCATATGAATAGCAGCAAAAAACATACAGGGAAAATATACTGTAGAGGTGTGTCAGGCAGTTAACTTACAATGTAAATCTGTTATTTTCTGGGCTGAGTCATCTAGGCTTTTTGGAATTTGTAAATTTGTGATGATTTATTTTCTCAACCTAAACAACAAATAATTTTACTCCTAAATTTGTGTGTGCGTGTGCGTGTGTGTGTGTGTATCTGTGTTCTTTTTCATAAAGAGGGTCCCCTATATAAACTTCAGACTCCACAAAACCTGGATCCACCCAGGCTCACACTACTGTGGATCTCTGACTTTACTCTCGCTAGAAAATCAAGTGGTCTCAGAACACACTGTGTACACACAGATCCTCCGACAGGACCACTCAGGGGTCAAGACAGACCCCATCCTTATCTAACTCTATCCCTTGGTGGATGTTTATCCAACCTCTTTGAGACTCCATTTTTTGCAATAAAATGGGGATACTTTATATGGCAGCTTACATATTCAGCCCCATATATGGGGCTGAATATGTAAGCTGCCATATAAAGTATCCCCATTTTATTGCAAAAAATGGAGTCTCAAAGAGGTTGGATAAACATCCACCAAGGGATAGAGTTAGATAAGGATGGGGTCTGTCTTATATATATGTATATATATTGCTTTTTCAAGTACTGCGCTAAGAGCTAAAATCATGAGCAAAAACGGACATAAAGGCATGGTCCTTGTTGTCGTGAGGCATAGAGACTGGAGGGGAAGCAGGCTTTTGTTAACGCCCATCCACTTAACCCCTGCCTCTGAAATCTTTTCCTAACAACCCAAAACATACACACACACAAGCCATATTAGTACAGATTTAATATGCATCTATTTTTCTCCAAGACCTACTTTTGCTCCCAGGCAGGGAGAACAAGCACAGCTCACGGGACAGCTGAGCCTCTCGGGCAGCCCATGCTCTGCCACACGACCCTGAGCTGATCCTACTCTGCGGTGTGTTTACTCTGCTGTGGCCTCTTTTCCACCACGGAGTTTGTGTTCTGGTCAACAATTTTTACTCATTGTGGCTTACACCCATAACGGCTGGCAAAAGATAGGTAACAAAGGAAGAATCTGGCATGTGGTGATAAAAATGCAAAGTTTACAGATGAAAACTACAGGACACAGGGAGCAAAGAGAAGCACACCCTTCGGGATTGGTGACCACCTTGAGGACTCGGGGGGGCATTATAAAAGCCACTGCAGCCTGGGTGGACCAGCCCACAACTGTCAGGAATGGGGAGGGGAGTGAGAGCAGATGGACGTCTGGCACAACCTCGGGGAGTCTGAGCTGAAGGGTGACCGCAGGCGTCTGAAGCCTAGAACGCAGCGCTACAGGGGCTCATGTACGGCGACCTTGCCGGGTGCTGATTCGGTGAGCACTTTCTTCTCCAGGAACACATCCTGCACTGAACAAGGTCTGCGTTCATATAATGACAGAATGAGATCAGCATTAGGAAGAAATGGAATGCTGCTCTATGAGCCATGAAGATTAAAATGATAATATACATAAACTACTGAGCACAGTGCCTGGCAGTTAGTAAATGCTCAACGAACAGCAGCAGCTAGCAATTCTTATTATGCGCCCTGCTCAACTTCGCTACAGGGCAGGCTAATGGCCTATAGTTCTTTGTATTCCCAACTGGACTTCTGCCAGTGCAGGGCATACAGTAGTACTAAAAAGATAGCACCTGATTAATTCTACCAAGTTTTTTTAGACACACAAAAAAAGCCTTTAAAAGCCAACTAAGTTGCCCAATTCCCATACGTGCCAGTCTCAGAGCAATTCCTTGCTCTTCCTCTGCTCTGTATCAGAGGCATAGGCATTTCTTGACTCCTTTGACCACTGGCTGCAGCAAGACTGTCCAGCGAGGGCTTCCCTGGTGGCGCAGTGCTTGAGGGTCCGCCTGCCGATGCAGGCAGACGCGGGTTCGTGCCCCGTTTCGGGAGGGTCCCACATGCCGCGGAGCGGCTGGGCCCGTGAGCCATGGCCGCTGGGCCTGCGCGTCCGGAGCCTGTGCTCCGCAAATGGGAGAGGCCGCAACAGTGAGAGGCCCGCATAACGCAAGAAAAAAAAAAGACTGTCCAGCGACAGGTGGGATGAATGGCAGGGGACGGGAGAAGCCAGGGTGTTTCCCCCAACCTTCCCCTGACTCCAGTGGCATTTCAGCAGTCACTGCGTCTCCACCATGACCCAACTCCCTGCGGCCCCAGCTCAGGCAGGGCCGCCCTCACCCTGGTGCTGGCTCCCGACCTCTGGTACCACCACCTCCTCCCATATGCCTCCCAGCCCAGGAGTGGAACAACTTCCTGCTCTTCTCAGCTTTTCCAACTCCCATGTAACCAACTCTCTGTATTCAGTTTTCCGCATTGAGAACACCAGATACACCATCTTCAGAAGAACTTTTACAGAACCATTCAATGGAGCACTTAACAGCAACGATACATACTTCAATGTACAGACATATAAAGATGACTGAGGGCTATGGTTAAGAGAATAAGAAGATGTGAAACAGTATCGTACTTAGGGAATTTCCTTGAGGCTCAATGCTGTAGTTGTACAATAAAAAAAAAAAAAAAAAAAAAAAACTAAGTATATATGAAATTTTGACTATCTCCAGGTGGTGAGATGATGATTTTCTTTTTAACTTCCTTGTGCTTCTCTGGAGTTTCATTCTTTTGTAATAAGTAGGAATTACTTTTCTATCAGAACACCAAAAAAAAAAAAAAAGGCAATTCTACTTTGGGGGGAAATATCACCTAAAAGGAGACTGATCTTCAGGAAGAAGTGAAGGGTCACGTATCCCATTGCCATCTGTCTCCGGGGCCTAACTTAAGACTCCTAATGGAGACAGTGTTCCAACCTTGCTCCTGGCAGGAGGAGGGGGGAAGCAGGGAGCCCACAGGAAGATGGTATGGGCCATGGGAAAGGGTGGCAGAGAGTCACCAGCATTCCCGCTCAGTAACGGGTACCATGTACCCCCTCTGTGGGCCTCTCCCCATCACCCCAGACTGGTCTTGAGGACACTGTCCTCCCCAGCCACTTCTCCACCGGCTCCCTCCACATCCCTCCTACAAACCAAATCAAACAGCTCCTCCTCCGGAAGCCTTCCCCGCCCTTCTCAGCCAATGCTATTACTTTTCCCAAGCGTGCCAGCTCCCTTTCTTCTCGGCACAAGCAGAAGGCACAACATAAATGTTTGCTAAATACATTGATCTCTACTGTGGGTTGAGCATGTTATGGCATGATTCCCACTGACTATAACTTATGTGTTCATAAGAAGCTCAAACCTGAGTCCAAGTCCTAGTTCTGCCGTTTCAAATACGTGTGCAGCCCTCTAGCAGATCATTCTTCTTCACTGAGCTGTGACTTCAAACAGTTATCACACAGGATTATCACGAAGATTAAATAAGAGAACTCAGGGGCTTCCCTGGTGGCGCAGTGGTTGAGAGTCCGCCTGCCGATGCAGGGGACGCGGGTTCGTGCCCCGGTCCGGGAAGATCCCACATGCTGCGGAGTGGCTGGGCCCGTGAGCCATGGCCGCTGAGCCTGCGCGTCCGGAGCCTGTGCTCCGCAACGGGAGAGGCCACAACGGTGAGAGGCCCGCGTACCGCAAAAAAAAAAAAAAAAAGAGAGAACTCAGGTGAAGTATCTGGTATTAAAGCTGCCACGTAGTGGGGACTCAGACATTGGGCTCCCCCATCATTCACAGGTCCAACCTTCACGAACAGGGCTGACACACTGCAGGCATTCTGTAAACAGTTGTTGTCCAATGTCCCTTTGTACACACAGTCATCATTCATCTTGTCATCAAGGAACCCTCACATGAAAATGTCTGCCTCTTTGCACAATAATCCCACAAAAGCCTAGAAAGGGTATAGACTTTGGATACAGGGCCCTTTTGTTCAAATTCAGATTGTGCCACTCACTAGCTGTGGTGCCTCAAAACAAGTGACTGAACCTCTCTGAGCCACTTCTGTACAAGGGGGATGATACTAACTTCCTGAAAAGAATTCTCATAAAGATTAAAGAAGAAAATGTATACCAAGTGTATCACATAGCTCCTGGCATGGGAGGGCTCTACAAATATTAGCCTGAATCCCTCCCATTTAAATGGATGACACCAAGTCTTTTTTCAACTCATGAAAAAAAGCAAGCTAACCTTGCTGCAGGTATAAACACCACAGCATAATGGCACCCAGGTGGAACCACGCTAGTGTCATCTTCATTTAAGAATTTTATCTTGTCAACTGATTTATTAACCATAAGAAGCAATTCCTCAGGGGAGATTACAGTTGAAATAATTGTTTTGAAGAAAACAGGGTGGATCAACGCACTGGAATCATTAATCATCAGAACAGTAACATACATTTGATGAGAAGGCCTCCATGGGGCTTTCTTTCTGTGATGAAAGGAGAATTTGCACAAAAATCTACGGTATAGCCCTGTCATCAAACAATTCCTCAGCATTTCTCCCGGCCCTGTCCTGCTTCACTCCACAGGAGTGGGACTCTGTGCCTGGGAATGACAGTTCCAGGGGAGGATGGGCCTCCATCATTAATCACTGCAAAGCAGCAAGAGCCTAATGGGTTTATTAATGAATTAATAACTGAGCAAACATTACTTGCTATTTTCTACTGAGTACTGTCCATGAAATACTGCAAAAGCAACCCAGGAAATGAGAAGCTGTGACACTGAACACGAGAAAAAGCTGCTTCTCCCAGATGCAGGTAAGACACGGCATGAAAATCAATTTGGCGCTTATTAGAAGGTAACAGGATTACTGTGTTCCCAAACACAGGCACTCCTTGAGAGAGGACAGGCCTCATGGAACCCTCCGCTCATGCAAGAACGAACCTCCTACAGGCTGGTTTAGAAATTTCTGTTGTTTTCATCTTAAAAAGCACATGTTTCAAAGCAGGTATTAATCTCTCAGGCCATCAGGTAGAGCCTCCGGTGTTGGTTTAACAAACACAGCGAATCCAAAGGGATAAGTTCAAAGTCATTTCTTTCTCCCATTTGCTGCAGAATGTCATGGTTTTACTGTAATCAGAGGTAAAACCCTGACTTCAGAAAATGATGGCTGACCATTTTCTTTTGTCTTTTTAAATTTTTATTTATTTATGGCTGGGTTGTGTCTTCGTTGTTGTGCGCAGGTTTCCTCCAGTTGCGGTGCGCGGGCTTCTCATTGTGGTGGCTTCTCTTGTTGCGGAGCATGGGCTCTAGGCGCACAGGCTTCAGTAGTTGTGGCACGTGGGCTCAGTAGTTGTGGCTCACGGGCTCTAGAGCACAGGCTCAGTAGTTGTGGCGCACGGGCTTAGTTGCTCCGCGGCACGTGGGATCTTCCCGGACCGGGGCTCGAACCCGTGTCCCTTGCATTGGCAGGCGGATTCTTAACCACTGCGCCACCAGGGAAGCCAATTTTCTATGTACTTACTAGGTATCAGCCACTGCCTTAGATTTTTTGGGGTGGGGGTGGCAGTGGGGAAAGAAGATTGGCCAAAGTGATGTCTATTCCTGAGCTCCATGCTATTGGTTGGCTTTCAATCCTGTCTATATATCAAAAGCACCTGGAAAGTATTAAAAAATACTAATGTCTTAGATTCTTCAGAGACATTCCCATTTGATAATTCCAACAAGCCTGTATAACAGATAAGGTTACTCCCATTCTGCTGAATCTCTGTTTCTTCATTTGTAAGCAGAAGTCATTTGTCCAACATACTTTTAAATAAGTTACAAGTGTCAACTCCCTTCCTCTTTTCTCAAGTCCAATCTTTATACACACGCATACTTTTATTGCTTTTTCCTCCTCTTATTTGAGAATTATTGCATGTATACTAAAAATAACCAACATGTAGAAATAAGAAAAAACAATCATCACCTGCAAAGTGAACTCCAGGAAGGGCCACTGTTCACATCAGATGCCTGCCTTGTCAGTTTTTTCTATACACTTTTTTTTTTTTTTTTTTTTTTTTTTTGGTGGTCCCAAGGCCTCTCACTGCCGTGGCCTCTCCCGTTGCGGAGCACGCACAGGCTCAGTGGCCATGGCTCACGGGCCCAGCCGCTCCGCGGCACGCGGGATCCTCCCGGACCGGGGCACGAACCCGTGTCCCCTGCATCGGCAGGCGGACTCTCAACCACTGCGCCACCAGGGAAGCCCTTCTATATATTTTTTTACATTACAAGAAAATAGGATAATTCCGTACCCACTCTTTTGTAACCTGCTTTTTACACTTAATCAAGCATGAACTTTTCCCCATGTCATTAAATATTCTACAGCATCATCTGAGTGGCTGTCTAGGATCGAAGTGTATGTGTGTGCCCTCATTTTCTTAGCCCGTCTGAATTAACTAGGGGTTACCGTCTGACAAAAGTCAGTCTTCCATTTCTATACCCAAACCAGAAGAAGCACGTACTCAGGTATTTGAAAGTGTGGAGACCCTTTCATTGCTTGGCATGTCGCTGCATTAACATGCCATTTCTTTAGGGTACTTCTTTTTCAAAGGGATCCGAGACACATCTCATGGCAAAAACTGCCTGGAAACCCCCTAGGATGTGGCTCCGTATTCAAAACTCAGCTCCCTTAAATCGCCAGCAGCAAGACAGCACTGAAAGGGCTCCCAATGCCAGGCTCAGGACAGCCTCCTGTCAGAGAGTTGTGAAGTGGTGAGAAAAGCAACACTGCAGGTTCCAGAGACTGGGTTCAGGCCCAGGTGATCTCAGAGGGTCACAGGTCCAGGCAGTTTCATCCCTCCGGCTCTCAAATGAAAGCAGCATCCCTCAACCAATGAATCTCTCTCCTCCAGGAGGGTTTGAGAATAAAGCAGAAAGTTGCCGAACCCCTTGGGAAAATCAGGCTGTAAACATTCAAGGCCCTTTATCACTACACCAGTGAGGAAGGTACATGATTTGTTGTTATTCTTTTTCTTAATCCAAATTCAGAAATCAAGTTATAAAATAGGCTATGCCAAGAAGCACCAGCACAGTAGCCCGCAGCCACCAGGAGCCTAGGATGGTTCAGGTCGGAAACCCAGGCTCTTCAAGAAGCAGCGAGCCCCGTGGTCCAGCAGCCAGGGGACGGTGCACAGGAAGCATCACAGAGGCCCACTGGGGCTCAAGCCTTGAGCATCTGAGAACAAACGCTTTCTTGGCTCCAAACCCTCTTCTCTCCCCATCCCACCCTCTCCCATCCCCATCTGGTAAATATTCCACCAACAGGAGGTTCCTCTGTGGCAGAAGGATTTCAAATATCCTTGCAAGAGAAATGCCCACTTATGACTGGAACTGAATAATAACTGGAGCTACACAGACAATGGTGGCTCCTGGGCCAGGGCTGTTTGTCCATCATCAGGTGGACATAAATCCCAATCCCGAGGACTCTGTGTGACTGCTCTCCTCTGCTTCATCCTGGATTAGGGTGAGCCTGGACCAGCAGGGGAACGTGGTTCAACTACATGGGGTCACAGAGGGTGGGGCTTAGGTATACTGAACCCAAACGCGTCCGACCACCTGTTCCTTGAAGCACCTAAAATCCCCAAAGTTAGATTCTCTGCTAAGCACCCAGTGGGAATGTGTGAGTTTTAATAAGTATAAAGCATTATGCTTTTGCAAAATTGAAGGGGTAACGCATCAACTAGCCCCTACTAAACTAGTTCACTCAGCGCATCGTAGGATACTCCCACCATCTGTCTGGAAGCAGGGATGAGGTATGGCCACACCCAAGGAGCAGGCTTTCACAGGACAAGGTGGAGGAGACAAAGGGCAGAGCCCAGCCTGGCATCTTGCTGCCAAAGGTGCTTCACCTGCTGCAAGTGGTGGTTCCAGAATAACTGGAGAGCAGGCTGGGTTCCTGGGTCACCCAAACAATGGAGGGTTGGAGGGTCACCAACTACCTCAGAAGGAGAATCCCAGCTCCAGCCTCCCTTCCATCCCCTCAAAAGGAACTGGACACCATTCCTCTAAGCTCCCAGAATACACTGCCACATTGCACACCTACTGATGCTCTGGGAAAGAAGAGTTCAAATCTATCCAAGCTACGATTCACCCCTTGGCCAGGAGCCCACCCTGCCCTATGGGCTGTCCCCACAGTTCCCTCAGAGCTCCTTGGACCAAGGGGCTGTGTTCAGGCAGGACAAGAAAAAGGACAGTTCTCCTAACTTGAGTACATTTACTGCAGGACTCAGGTGCTCCGCATCTTGAGGGAAATGAAGACCAGCCCCGCTGCAAGTGTTCCTTGTGGAAGAGAGGAGCAGTGGAACTGACAGAAGCTCCTCACTGGGAGATGTGGAGGTGGCTGTTTGTCCTTCCAGATGGGTCCTGCCCTCATCCCCTGCCCCACCTGTAGACACCCAGCCTCTCTCTCAGTAGGAGCTCCTGGTCCCTGCATCTTCTCAATTTGGTCTGGCCTCGGGCTTGGAGCCCTACCCCTCAGGCTTCCCTGCCCTTGTGTTTGATCCTTTTGATCCTAAGCTTGCCATCAGGAGGCCTGGAAGGACCTCTCTGCTCCTGACAAGCAGGACCCACCTCATTCCCCCACTGGGCTTATTTCATTGAGCGAGGCACACAGTCCCATCACTGCTCACTGGTGAATAAAGGACATGGAAACATCATTCCCTCATACAACGTCGGGAAAATCCTTACTTCCCTGGTAACAATTCAAAGAGCTCCAAAATCCAGTGTCACCAACACTCTCACTTTTGCACTATAGTAACCCTGCCAACTCCTCCCAGCTTGATTAAAAACTGACATATGGTACACCAGAAGGAAGACAGGACCTGCCATAGGACGAAGCTGTGCTCAAATCCCAGCTCTGCCCCTCATAACTTTTCTGAGTCTCACTTTCCTCACCTATGCGTCAAAGATAATCAAAGCTGCTTTGGGGATTTTAAAAAATGAAATACCACACAAAAGGTATGGAGATAACACCCCGTCCTCTATGAAAGACAGTTGGGACTAATATTTGTCATGTGTCCATTGTTTCTGCCCAGGTGGAATCCTTGGCTATTGATTTATACCCTGGCTTTACTTTAAAAGACATACAAATCCTGTCACGGTTAAAGTTTTTTTTTTTTTTTTTTTTTTTTTGGCGGTACGCGGGCCGGGCCTCTCACCGCTGCGGCCCCTCCCGCCGCGGAGCACAGGCTCCGGACACACAGGCCCAGCGGCCATGGTTCACGGGCCCAGCCGCTCCGCGGCATGTGGGATCTTCCCAGACCGGGGCACGAACCCGCGTCCCCTGCATCGGCAGGCGGACTCCCAACCACCGCGCCACCAGGGAAGCACACGGTTAAAGTTTTTAGAGTGCGTGGACCACCTTTTCCCTCTTCACTCCCCAAACCCCACCTCCTCCCGAGCTCAGCACCAAGCAGGTGCTCCACAAACGAGGCTCCCAGGAGAACCCCAGTCAGTCTCACGTGTTGAATTGGCCTGAGTGAGGCCAGCAGCACTGAAAGCTGTCTGTCCATCAACATGCACCGGGGCTCGGTCTCAACACCAGCAAAAATGAGTTGTCCTCGGGAACATCGGGGAAAGTTGCTGTGAGGCACCACATCCAACTACGTGAGAAATCGTGCAGCTTCTCTAAAATCAGAACCCTCCTCTGTCTGCTTACCCCTGACAATTCTGTCAGGCCGCGACACTCCTCCGCAGGAGTTTAGCAATGACCGCGCCACTCTGAGAGGAGCAAAGAATCTCACAAGCTGGAGCTGGAACCATGCCCATGAACAGTTGCGTCGTCTCAGCTAAAAATCCATCTCTCTCCACTAGGAAGCCTTCCTGGATCCACCCAGACAGAATTCGATGCTGCTCCTCGGTGGCCCCACCCACTTCAGTTTCCACAGGACTGTAATTCCCTCTGCAACCCATATGTCACGCCCCACAAAGCCGTGAGCTGTGATATGTCTTCAACTCTACACCAAGTAAGGTTTCGGGTACACAGCAGACATTCAACGAACTTTTATTGAATGATCTTAGCCTGTGAAGCTGATACTGCTTTTCCCCTGCATATTGTACACAAGAAAACTGAAGCTGAGAGGGGCTTAGCACGTCACCTGGGATCCCTCTGCTCCACACAGGAGGGAAAGATGTCCTGCACGCCAGGACACCTGCCACCAGGGCACACTGGGCGGCCCCCTGCGGCCTTGAAGGCTTGAGGCTCTCAGAACACACCTATGATATCGGTTTATCCTGTTTCATAACTATTTGCTTCCTCCTTCTAGATGGTATACTCCCTAATACCCGGCATCAGTCTATCTCCTCTCACGGCATCCAGCACTATCAGGGTGGCTACGCTGGGCTCCCATAAAAACTGCTGCCAGAAGGCAATGGCTTACCTGTCCCTCAGCACCTGTCAGACTTTACTGGGCCTTCAAATCCCAGGGGGAGCTGGTGAAAACGCAGATTTTTTTTTTTTTTTTTTGCGGTACCCGGGCCC
>NW_006788200.1:5339869-5356358 GCF_000442215.2 Lipotes vexillifer
TTGCGGTACGCGGGCCTCTCACTGTTGTGGCCTCTCCCGTTGCGGAGCAGAGGCTCCGGACGCGCAGGCTTAGCGGCCACGGCTCACGGGCCCAGCCGCTCCGCGGCATGTGGGATCTTCCCAGACTGGGGCACGAACCCGTGTCCCCTGCATCCGCAGGCGGACTCTCAACCACTGCGCCACCAGGGAAGCCCTAAAACGCAGATTTTTGATTCACTAGGGCTGGGGTGGAGCCCAAGAGTCGGTCTGTATTTCTAATAAGCCCCGGGTGATATGAAGGCGGCTGGAAAGCAGGGCACACTCTGAGAGGTGAGGTTAGCATCACTGGAGGCTCAGCTAGCTTGAGCTAATCCTCTTCTTTTCAAAAAAACAACTTGTTTTTCATTCTTAGGCACTTGGAGCTGTCCCTTCTCTCAGCTCTGTCGTGAGAACACCCTCCTAATGCTTGCTATTGCAATTCCAAAAAATCAGAGAGTGAAGCTTCAGTCCTGAAAGGCCGGGAGCCCCCGGCCTTACTCCCCTCTCTGCAGGTTCCACGCCCATGGCCAGGACCCAGGGCTCACACAGCTTATTCCTAACAACCCAGCCACGGCCACAGGGGTGTGAACAGATGCTTCTGCGTTCGAATCCCCAGAATTCAGAACTGTAGATGGGGAGCCTCACTGTAACAACTTTTTTTCCCCTGCAGGTTTCATCTCTAGCCTCTCTGCCCCCTGCATATTTCATTCATGCCCAGGACTGCGTCTTAAATTGCAGGAAACCAGAACTCTGCAGATCAATTAGCCTAACTCACAATGTGTCGTTTTTCTTATTTTGCAATTGGAATGACATGGTTTCTGTGTTGGGCATGTGCCTGCTGTGTCCCACTAGAGAGCAAATCCACCTGCCTTCGGAGGAGATGCATGAAAGAGCCACAGCCCTCACAGTGCCTTGTCGCAGAAGACCGGGGACACTTCTGAGGATTATGCTTTTCTCCTTGTTGATAAGAGGTTTGAATGGTCACCGGGTCCGGCAGAACAGGCAGCCCACCTGTCTTCTGAGGGCTCTGGGTACAACCCACCTCCTCCCTCCCTGTGCTGCACGGCTGAGGCAGAGGAGCAGCTCCTCAGGCAGAGTTCAATGCTGATGTCCTACAGGCAGTCCCCAGTCATCAATCTACAGCCCATGTCTCCCTCCTCGGCTTCCACTACAGCTAGGTAAATTAAAAGGCTTTGTGAAAAATGTTAAAATCAAAACAGAAAGGGCCTCTATGCCTGGCCCCTCCAGTGAAACTGCTGGAATCCCTTACCTTCTCACCCCTCCCATCTCACAGCCATAGAATGAGGGCAGAGAGAACTCATGGTCTCCGACCTTCAGAGGCTCCAAGAATTCGTCCCTGACCTATACTGCCACTGCTTTGGTGCAGAGCAGGATACTAGGGAGAACGTGGTCTTCAGCTTATCAGGAATGCATGCATTCCAAAAACGGATGGAGGGTGGTTTTATGAAAGTCAGGTGAGAATGTGTGAAAACTTAGAAGTTTACTGGTATGATTGAACCAACAGCAGATTCAAATTGCCTTTATCTGAAGAGCATCTTCGAAACATCCTGCTTCAGGAAGTGAAGGTTTGGTCCAGCAGGTACCATTCTTCATGGTGTCTGGCAAACCAACCGGACAAGTCAGCAGGCTACAGAAAAGTCTGACACCCAGAGAAATAAAACATTACTGCAAAGGCTTCCTCCTTCCACCAGTGTGATGCGTTTATGACAAGAGAAGGAATTCACCAACCATGACCCGCAAGTGAAACCAAATTACAATAGGCATATTTTCTCTTCTTTTACTCCATCAGATGAAGCCAGCTTCCAAGATCTGAACAGCTATAATTTCCCACCCCACCTCCCCAGCAATTTACATTTTTCTTTCTCTTGGCAGACACTTTATTTTTGAGAGCTGTACCCAGTTCTGTTTTGATAGCTCACCAAAACCTAGGGTAACAAGTACTTTTAATTTACTTGAAAAGTCTCATTAATTTTTCAAGCCACACAACACACACAGGTACAAACATACTTGCCAGACATGTGCAACCAGTGAAGGTTAATAGTCACTTAATGTAACTGCAGACGTTACAAGCAATCATCCTGTCCCACTGCATTTTCAAAGACCACATAATTATGTAATCTATTCCTCCCTTTTTCTATCATTACATTCCACTGGGGCAATTCTGAAGAGCTGTCCCCCTGCCCTGCTGCCTCCTCAGTAAAGGGCTGCATGGTGCCTGATGCATAGATACTGGGTTTGAGTGAGGACGATTTCTGCAGCTATCCATAAACCTAACTCATTTAAATTGCTAGCTGTCGACCTGAGAAGAAAGAAACAGCTGTCTTTAAATTATTTTAAAAAAATAATAATAAAAGTTTGGCTCTATTGTCTCAAATGCAAGCAGAGTTCCTATTTCCATACAGCAAGAGTGAACGACCACCTGCTCATCACGAGGGACTTTATCTTCTCAGCTCGCTTCCCCAGGACCACTCTCAAGTGCCTTGAGGAGAGGTAAGAGGGCTCAAGGTAACTCTCCCTATAACTAGGTTTCTGCTGAGTGATGAACCAGATAATTGTTTACATGGTCAAGTGGATCTGAAGTGGGAAAAGAAATAGATTCAGGATGTCACTAAGAAAACCACCCTCTGGAGAGACCTTCAAGATGGCAGAGGAGTAAGACATGGAGATCACCTCCCTCCCCAAAAATACATCCGAAATACATCTACATGTGGAAGAGCTCCTACAAAACACCTACTGAACACTGGCAGAAGACCTCAGACTCCCCAAAAGGCAAGGAACTCCCCATGTAACTGGCCGTGTGGCTGACAGGGTCTTGGTGCTCCGGCCAGGTGTCAGGCCTGTGCCTCTGAGGTGGGAGAGCCAAGTTCAGGACACTGATCCATCAGAGACCTCCCAGTTCCACATAATATCAAATAGCAAAAGCTCTCCCAGAGATCTCCATCGCAACACTAAGACACAGCTCCACTCAACGACCAGCAACCTACAGTGTTGGACACCCTATGCCCAACAACTACCAAGATAGGAACACAACCCCACCCATTAGCAGAGAGGATGCCGAAAATCATAATAAGGTCACGGACACGACAAAACACACCACCAGACACAGTCCTGCCCACCAGAGAGACAAGATCCAGCCTCATCCACCAGAACACAGGCACCAGTCCTCTCCACCAGGAAGCCTACACAACCCACTGGACCAATCTAAGCCACTGGGGGCAGAGACCAAAAACAATGGGAACTACAAACGTGCAGCCTGTGAATAGGAGACCCCAAACACAGTAAGTTAAGCAAAATGAGAAGACAGAGAAATACACCGTAGATGAAGGAGGAAGGTAAAAACCCACCAGACCTAACAAATGAAGAGGAAATAGGCAGTCTACCTGAAAAAGAATTCAGAATAATGATAGTAAAGATGATCCAAAATCTTGGAAATAAAATGGAGAAAATACAAGAAACGTTTAACAAGAACCTAGAAGAACTAAAGAGCAAACAAACAATGATGAACAAAGATAAATGAAATTAAAAATTCTCTACAAGGAATCAATAGCAGAATAACTGAGGCAGAAGAACGGATAAGTGACCTGGAAGATAAAATAGTGGAAATAACTACTGCAGAGCAGAGTAAAGAAAAAAGAATGAAAAGAATTGAGGACAGACTCAAAGACCTCTGGGACAACATTAAACACACCAACATTTGAATTATAGGGGCCCAAGAAGAAGAAAAGAAAAAAGAAAGACTGAGAAAATATTTGAAGAGATTATAGTTGTAAACTTCCCTAATATGGGAAAGGAAATAGTTAATCAAGTCCAGGAAGCACAGAGAGTCCCTTACAGGATAAATCCAAGGAGAAACATGCTAAGACACATTCTAATCAAACCATCAAAAATGAAATACAAAGAAAAAATATTAAAAGCAGCAAGGGAAAACCAACAAATAACATACAAGGGAATCCCCATAAGGTTAACAGCTGATCTTTCAGCAGAAACTCTAGAAGCCAGAAGGGAGTGGCAGGATACATTTAAGGTGATGAAAGGGAAAAACCTAAAACCAAGATTACTCTACCCAGCAAGGATGTCATTCAGATTCAACAGAGAAATTAAAACCTTTACAGACAAGCAAAAGCTGAGAAAATTCAATACCACCAAACCAGCTTTACAACAAATGCTAAAGGAACTTGTCTAGGCAGGAGACACAAGAAAAGGAAAAGACCTACCAAAACAATCGAAAAACAATTAAGACAATGGTAATACGAACATACATATCAATAATTAACTTAAAGGTAAATGGATTAAATGCTCCAACCAAAAGATATAGACTGGCTGAATGGATACAAAAACAAGATTCATATACATGCTATCTACAAGAGACTCACTTCAGACTAGGGACATATAGAGACTGAAAGTGAGGGGATGGAAAAAGATATTCTATGCAAATGGAAATCAAAAGAAAGCTGGAGTAGCAATGCTCATATGAGACAAAACAGACTTTAAAATAAAGACTATTACAAGAGACAAAGAAGAACACTACATAATGATCAAGGGAGCAACCAAGAAGAAGATATAACAATTGTAAATATTTATGCACCCAACATAGGAGGACCTCAATACATAAGGCAAATGCTAACAGCCATAAAAGGAGAAATCAACAGTAACACAATCATAGTAGGGGATATTAACACCCCACTTCCACCAGTGGACAGATCATCCAAAATGAAAATAAATAAGGAAACACAAACTTTAAATGACACATTAAACAAGATGGACTTAATTGATATTTATAGGACATTCCCTCCAAAAACAACAGAACACACTTTCTCCTCAAGTGCTCATGGAACATTCTCCAGGATAGATCATATCTTGGGTCACAAGACAAACTTTGGTAAATTTAAGAAAATTGAAATTGTATCAAGTAGCTTTTCCAACCACAAAGCTCTGAGACTAGATATCAATTAAAGGAAGATATCTATAAAAAACACAGACACATGGAGGCTAAACAATACACTATTTAATGACCAAGAGATCACTGAAGAAATCAAAGAAGAAATCAAAAATTACCTAGAAAAAATTGACAGTGAAAAACGATGACCCAAAACCTATGGGATGCAGCAAAAGCAGTTCTAAGAGGAAAGTTTATACCAATACAATCCTACCTTAAGAGACAAGAAACATCTCAAACAACCTAACCTTATACCTAAAGCAATTAGAGAAAGAAGAACAAAAATCCCCAAAGTTAGCAGAAGGAAAGAAATCATAAAGATCAGATCAGAAATAAATAAAAAGAAAATGAGGGAAACAATAGCAAAGGGCAATAAAACTATAAGCTGGTTCTTTGAGAAGATAAACAAAATTGATAAACCATTAGCCAGACTCATCAAGAAAACAAGGGAGAACACTCAAATCAATGCACTTAGAAATGAAAAAGGAGAAGTAACAACTGACACTGCAGAAACACAAAGGATCATAACAGATTACTACAAGCAGCTATATGCCAATAAAATGGAGAACCTGGAAGAAATGGACAAAACCTCTGTAAAGCACAACCCTCTGAGACTGAACCAGGAAGAAACAGAAAATATAAACAGAACAATCACAAGCACTGAAATTGACACTGTGATTTAAAATCTTACAACAAACAAAAGCCCCCGACCAGATGGCTTCACAGGCAAATTCTATCCAAAATTTAGACAAGAGCTAACACCTATCCTTCTCAAACTCTTCCAAAATATACCAGAGAGGGGTACACTCCCAAACTCATCTACAAGGCCACCATCACCCTGATACCAAAACCAGACAAAGAGGTCACAAAGAAAGAAAACTACAGGCCAATATTACTGATGAACATAGACGCAAAAATCCTCAACAAAATACTAGCAAACAGAATCCAACAGCACATTAAAAGGATCATACACCATGATCAAGTGGGGTTTATCCCAGGAATGCAAGGATTCTTCAATATATGCAAATTAATCAATGTGATAAACCATATTAACAAACTGAAGGAGAAAAACCATATGATCATCTCAATAGATGCAGAAAAAGTTGTTGACAAAATTCAACACCCATTTATGATAAAAACCCTCCAGAAAGTAGGCTGAGAGGGAACTTACCTCAACATAATAAAGGCCATATATGAAAAACCCACAGCCAACATCGTTCTCAGCGGTGAAAAACTGAAACCATTTCCTCTAAGATCAGGAACAAGACAAGGTTGTCCACTCTCACCAGTATTATTCAACATAGTCTTGGAAGTTTCAGCCACAGCAATCAGAGAAGAAAAAGAAATAAAACAAATCCAAATCAGAAAAGAAGAAGTGAAGCTGTCACTGTTTGAAGATGACGTGGTACTATACATAGAGAATCCTAAAAATGCTACCAGAAAACTACTAGAGCTAATCAATGAAATTGGCAAGGTAGCAGGATACAAAATTAATGCCCAGAAATCTCTTGCATTCCTATACATTAATGATGAAAAACCCGAAAGAGAAATTAAGGAAACACTCCCATTTACCATTGCAACAAAAGGAATAAAATACCTAGGAATAAACCTACCTAAGGAGACAAAAGACCTGTATGCAGAAAACTATAAGACACTGATGAAAGAAATTAAAGATGATACAAACAGATGGAGAGATATGCCATGTTCTTGGATTGGAAGAATCAACATTGTGAAAATGACTCTACTACCCAAAGCAATCAATAGATTCAATGCAATCCCTATCAAAAAATTAATGCCCAGAAATCTCTTGCATTCCTATACATTAATGATGAAAAACCCGAAAGAGAAATTAAGGAAACACTCCCATTTACCATTGCAACAAAAGGAATAAAATACCTAGGAATAAACCTACCTAAGGAGACAAAAGACCTGTATGCAGAAAACTATAAGACACTGATGAAAGAAATTAAAGATGATACAAACAGATGGAGAAATATGCCATGTTCTTGGATTGGAAGAATCAACATTGTGAAAATGACTGTACTACCCAAAGCAATCAACAGATTCAATGCAATCCCTGTCAAACAACCAATGGCATTTTTCACAGAACTAGAACCAAAAAATTCACAATTTGTATGGAAACACAACAGACCCCAAATAGCCAAAGCAATCTGAGAAAGAAAAACGGAGCTGGAGGAATCAGGTTCCCTGACTTCAGACTATAATACAAACCTACAGTAATCAAGACAGTACGGTACTGGCACAATAACAGAAATATAGATCAGTGGAAAGGGATAGACAGCCCAGAGATAAACCTACACACATATGGTCATCTTACCTTTGATAAAGGAGGCAAGAATATACAAGGAGAAGAGACAGCCTCTTCAATAAGTGGTGCTGGGAAAACTGGACATCTACATGTAGAGGAATGAAATTAGAACACTCCCTAACACCGTACACAAAAATAAACTCAAAATGGATTAAAGACCTAAATGTAAGAGCAGACACTACAAACCTCTTAGAGGAAAACATAGGCAGTACACTCTATGACATAAGTCAAAGCAAGATCCTTTTTGACCCACCTCCTAGAGAAATGGAAAATAAAAACAAAAATAAACAAATGGGACCTAATGAAACTTAAAAACTTTTGCACAGCAAAGGAAACCATAAACAAGCATAAAGAAGACAAAAGGGACAACCCTCAGAATGGGAGAAAATATTTGCGAATGAATCAACTGACAAAGGATTAATCTCCAAAATTTACAAGCAGCTCATGCAGCTCAATATCAAAAAAAACAAACAACCCAATCCAAAAATGGGCAGAAGACCTAAATAGACATTTCCCCAAAGAAGATATACAGATTGCCAACAGACACATGAAAGGATGCTCAACATCACTAATCATTAGAGAAATGCAAATCAAAACTACAATGAGGTATCACCTCACACCAGTCAGAATGGCCATCATTAAAAAAATCTACAAACAATAAATGCTGGAGAGGGTGTGGAGATGGAACCCTCTTGCACTGTTGGTGAGAATGTAAATTGATACAGCCACTATGGAGAACAGTATGGAGGTTCCTTAAAAAACTAAAAATAGAACTACCATACGACCCAGCAATCCCACTACTGAGCATATACCCTGAGAAAACCATAATTCAAAAAGAGTCATGTACCACAATGTTCACTGCAGCTCTGTTTACAGTAGCCAGGACATGGAAGCAACCTAAGTGTCCAGTGACAGATGAATGGATAAAGAAGATGTGGCACATATATACAATGATGGAATATTACTCAGCCATAAAAAGAAATGAAATTGAGTTATTTGTAGTGAGGTGGATGGTCCTAGAGTCTATCATACAGAGTGAAGTAAGTCAGAAAGAGAAAAACAAATACCGTATGCTAACACACATATATATGGAATCTAAAAAAACAATGGTTCTGTAGAACCTAAGGGCAGGACAGGAATAAAGACACAGACACAGAGAATGGACCTGAGGACGCGGGTTGAGGAAGGGTAAGCTGGGACGAAGTGAGAGAGTGGCATGGACATATATACACTACCAAATGTAAAACAGATAGCTAGTGGGAAGCAACCACATAGCACAGGGAGATCAGCTTGGCGCTTTGTGACCACCTAGAGGGGTGGGATAGGGAAGGTGGTAGGGATACACCAGAGGGAGGAGTTATGGGGATATATGTATATATATATAATAGCTGATTCACTTTGTTATACAGCAGAAACTAACACACCATTGTAAAGCAATTATACTCCAATAAAGATGTTTAAAAAAATGAATTTTAAGAAAATTATGGAAAGCATCCATATAAATAAAACAGCAACCCATGAACCCCTGGATACCTAAAAATAATAATAATACAAAATAAATAAAATTGAGTCCCTTTAAAAAAAAAAAAGGAAGCCTCTGGCTTCCCTGGTGGCGCAGTGGTTAAGAATCTGCCTGCCGATGTTAAGGGACATGGGTTCGATACCAGGTCCAGGAAGATCCCACATGCCAGGGAGCAACTAAGACTGTGCACCACAACTACTGAGCCTGTACTCTAGAGCCTGCGAGCCACAATTACTGAAGCCCACCTGCCTAGAGCCTGTGTTCCACAACAAAAGAAGCCACTGCAATGAGAAGCCCGTGCACCGTAAAGAAGAGTAGCCCCCCGCTCACCAGAACCAGAGAAAGCCTGCACTCAGCAATGAAGACCCAACTCAGCCAAAAATAAATAGATAAAATAAAATAATTTAAAAAAAAAAAAAAGAAGAAGAGAGAAAACCACCCTCTGACGAAAAGGGAAATCAAAGATGGAACAAGTATTGCCTATCTGTGAATATTCCCTCCATTGTACACAGGGTACACAGGGGGAAAGCTGGGACTCTGAAAACCAGAGCATGCATGGGAAAGCACAGAGAAGGCCCATTTTGGACATTTCACCTAGTCAAGATGAAATTTCTTCCTAACTCCAAGACATGCCGCTGAAGGCAGAGATACTCAGTGATGTGGATCTGCTGACCGATTCACCTGCTTCTCTGCAGGAAATAAAACTTCATTCGTTTACAGACTTGCTCAGTCACTGAGGAGGGTTCGTGAACACCATTTTACCTAGGGCAAACAAGTCACATTTTTGTCCCTAAAATTTGCCAATGGATGCAGTTGTCAGCTAAGAAATGTAATCAGTCACTTTCTCCACCTCAGCAGTTCCAGTTTGTTGAAACTCTGCCTCAGAGAAAAGAGGAGATGCACCCAAATTCCAAGGCTGTACATCATGAAGGCTATGAAGCCTGTTTGAGACATCATGAGAACTACCCAGCTGAATTTTAAGCGGCTTCTCCCCAGAGAACTGAGGACTCATGGATTCCCAGATAAACTACATTTGGAGGAAAATCTGTGAGTAAAAATCCAGAGAGAGTTCAATGATTCAGCTCTCCTTTGGTCTTTAATTGATTCGTAAGCAACACTCTGTGCCTAGTGTTGGATGAAATACCTATTAATTTAAAGCCGTTTATTACCACTTTCTTTCAGCCAGCACATTTTTCCAATATGTTTATTGCTCATTATAAGTAACAGATTGACATCCCTTGAAGAGAAAGTCTTTTTAATACTTGTAAAATGGTTTCTTGGAAGGCATCAATTATAAAACTAGCTATGACACCACTTGAGTAATGGTGCATTACAATTTTAGGAAATCCCATAAAACAATACTTTGTGTTCAAGTGACATCAGCAAAGATGGCAAAACAGAAAGCCCCAGACTTCATTCCCCTGCAAAAAATCCAAGTGAAGAACAACATATGGTCCAAAAACCCTTTATAAGAACTCCATAAATCAATCAGAAAGTCGTCATAGCCTAGGCAAGCTCAAAGCCGAAAACAAATGCATTAAAGAAGGTAATAAAAATCATTTCTTTGCAACCATGTCAGCCCCTCCCTCAACTTGGCAATGCTCATGATTGGGAGGAAAAGCCCTACTTGTAGCTTTTCCCTTGGAAGGGAGAGAGAACAGTGGAACGTACATCAGTGTGCTGGCTTTTTGGGGGGCTGCCCAAGAGAGTGGTTTCTGTCTTGCCCAACTCAGAGCACTGATGAGGAACAGCATTCCTTGGATGCCTGGGGGCAGCAGTGAACAAAAAAGAGTTCATCAGCTTATGGCAACACCAGAGAACTTGTAATACTGCAGAAAGAAATGGACACAGCTCGCTGCAACTGGGAGAAAGTGCCCAGCTGTGGCTCCTCCCCTGGGAGAAGAAAAGAACACTGAAACGTGCATCAAACATGCTAGCTTTATGGAGAGCTGCCCAAGGGATGGGTTTCTGTCTCACATGACTCAGAGCACTGACAGAAATGGCATACTTTGGGTACCTGGGAGCCACAGAGAACAAAACAGAGCTCAGTGGCTTATGGCAGTGCCAGAGAACTTGCAGTGCCACAGACAGACACCAGAGGGATCAAGAGACAAGAAACTCCTGAAAAAGAATCTGGTAAACCTCTCTAACTGGGAAATCACATGCACAAGCCCAGCGACTGCACAAATCCAGAGATTACACATCCCCAGAAAATATTTGAAAGGCTCCCCAAATCTCTAGCCTGGCTGATTGATGAAGTTCTTTCCCTGAATGAGACAAATCTGTAAAGACTGAAAGAAATGACTATTTTTTCAAATGCACACATCCCAACACAAAGTTATAAGTCTCATGAAGAAACAAAGAAACATGGCGCAATCAAAGGAGCAAAATAAATCTCCAGAAACCAACCCTCAAAAAACAGAGATATATGAATTACCTAACAAGGAACTCGATATAACCATCATAAAGATGCTCAACAAGCTCAGGAAAACTATTCATGAACAAAATGAGAATATCAACAAAGAGACAGAGAATTTAAGAAAAACCAAGTCAAAATTCTGCAGCTGAAGGACACAATAAATGAATTGAAAAAGTCACTAGAAGAGTTCAATAACAGACCTGATCAAGCAGAGGAAAGATCTGAGAACTTAAAGAGAGGTCATTTGAAATTATCCAGTTAAAGGAACAAATTAAAACAAAAAAAATTTTTTTTTAAAAAGAGTGAAGAAAGCCTGAAGGAGTTATGGGACACCAAGAAGAAGATTAATATACACATTACAGGATTCCCAAAATAAAAGAGAAAAAGGAGAAAGCTTATTTGAAGAAACAATGCCTGAAAACTTCCCAAAAGGGGAAGAAAATGGACATGCACATGCAAGAAGTCCAACAGATCCCAGAAAGACATATCCAAAGGAATCCACAATGAGACACATTATAATAAAACTGTCAAAAGTCAAAGAAGTAAGTTTAAAAGCATCAAGAGAAAAGTGGCTCATGGTGTACAGAGGAACTCCTGAGAGAATATCAGTGCATTTCTCAGTAGAAACCTTGCAGGCCAGAAAGCAGTTGGATAACGTATTTCAGAAACTGAAAGAATAAAACTGCCAATACTGTATCAACCAATAATGTAACAAGCAAAACTGTCCTTCAAAAATGAAGGAGAAATAAAGACTTTCTGAGACAAACAAAAGCTAAGGGAGCTTATCACCACTAGACCTGTGTTACAACAAATGATAAAGGGCGTCCTTTGAGTTAAAATGAAAGGATGCTACAGAGCAACAAGAAAGCATATCAAAGTATAAAGCTCACCAGCAAGAGTAAATATATACACAAATACAGAATACTATAATACTGTAATGATGGTGCATAAATCATCTTTAGTTCTGGTATAGGAGTTAGAAGACAATAGAACAAAAATAACTAAAAATTAATTAGTGGATGCACAATATAAAAAGATATAATTTGTAACATCAATAATACAAAGTGCATGGCGGGAGAAGTAAAAGAATAGAGTTTCTATATGTAATGGAAGTTATCAGCTCAAAATAGATTGTTATAATTATGTTTAAGTCTCATGATAATCACAAAGAGATTATCTGAGAAGGGAATCAAAGCATATCACTACCAAAAAAGAAAAGAAAAGAGGATACAGCGAGAGAGGAAAATAGGGATGAAAAGGCCAAAAGAAAGAAATAAAACATTTTTAAAAAACAATTTTTTTAATGACAATATTAAGCCCTCCCCTCTGAGTAATTACTCCCAGATCAACAGAGTCTCTAAATGGATTTTTTTTTTAATCCAACAACATGCTGTCTAAAAGAGACTGACTCAAGATTTAAGGATACACATAGGCCGAAGGCAAAAGGACGGAAAAAGATATTCTATGCAAACAGCAACCAAAAGAGAGCAGGGATGATCATAATTATATCACACAAAATAGACATTAAGATAAAAGCTGTCACAAGAGACAAAGAAGGACATTATATGATGATTAAAAAGGTCAATTCACCAGGAAGATATAACAGTTACAAATATACAGTTGACCCTTGAACAACATGGATTTGAACCATGTGAGTCCACGTATACAGGGATTTTTTTTCCAATAAACATACAGCAGGCCCTCCTTGTTTGCATCCATGGATTCAACCAACCCAATACTGAAATTTCTGTCTGCAGCTGGTTGAATCTACAGATGTGAAACCTGTGGATATGAAGGGCAGACTGTATTCACTGTGCTATGCCATCTTATATAAGGGACTTGAGCATCCATCAATTTTGGAATAAGCAGGAGCTCTTGGATACTGAGGGATGATTTTATATGCATCCAACATCAGAGCAATCAAATATATGAAGCAAACACTGACAGAATTGAAGGGAAAAGTAGCAACATGGTAATAGGAAGAGATCTCAATACTCTACTTTAAATAATGGATAAGTCATCCAGAATGAAGATCAATAAGGAAGTGGAAGAACTGAACAACACTATAGACCAAATGAACATAACAGATCTATACAGAGCATCCTACCCAACAAGAACAGAATACACACTCTTCTCAAGGGTACATGAAATATTCTCAAGGATAGATCACATGTTAGGGCATAAAACAAGTCAACAAATTTGAGAAGTCTGAAATCATACCAAGTGTCTTTTTTTATCACAACGGAGTTAAACGAGAAGTCAAGAGTAGAAAGAAAATGGAAAAATTTTTAATATGTGGAAACTAAACAACACAAACAATGGGTCAAAGAAATCAAAAGGGAAATCAGAAAACACCTTGAGACCCAAAAATACATACCAAAACTTATGGGATATGGCAAAAGTAATACTAAGAGCAAAGTTTACAGCAGCAAATGCCCGCATTTAAAAAGAAGAAAGAGCTCAAATAAACAACTGAATATTATACCCAGGGAACTAGGGAAAAAACTAAGCTCAAAGTTAGCAGAAGGAAGGAAATAAGCATTAGAGCAGAAATAAACAAAATAGAGAAGAGGAAAACAATTGAAAAAAAATCAATGAAACTAAGAGTTGGTTTTTTGAAAAGATAAACAACCTTGACGAGCCTTTAGCTAGACTTAAAAAAAAGACTGTTACTAAAATCAGAAATAAAAATGGGGGAACATTACCACTAATCTTACAGAAACAAAAAGGATTATAAGAGAGTGCTGTGACCAGTTATAAGCCAACGAATTGGATAACTTACATGAAATAGAAAAATTCTTAGAAACACACAACCTACCAAGATTGAGTCATGAAGAAACAGAAAATCTGAACAGACCTATAATGAATAGGAAGATTGAATCAGTAATCAAAAACCTACCCAAAAAGAAAACCTCAGAACCAGATGGTTTCACTAGAGAACGCTAAACATTTAAAGAAGAATTAACACCAATCCTTCTTAAACTCTTCCAAAGTATTGAACAGGAACACTTCCAAACTTATTTAATGAGGCCAGCATTATCCTGATACCAATGTCACACAAAGACAATACAAGAAAATAAAACTATAGGCCAATATTCCTGATGAATATAGATGCAATAATCCTAAACAAAATACTAACAACCTGAATTTAACAGCACATTAAAAGGACCATACACCAAGTGAGATTTATCCCTCAGATGCAAGAATGGTTCAACAAATGAAAACCAATCAGTGTGACTGACAGAATGAAGGATAAAAATCACATGACCATCTCTAGTGAGGTGAACCTTAAGGACATTACGCTAAGTGAGATAAGCTAGTCACAGAAGGACAGACACTGCTGTATTCCACTTATCAGGTATCTAAAGTAGTCAAACCTTAGAAGCATGAATTAGCACAGTTGCCAGGGATTGGGGGAAGGGATAAATTGGAGCTGCTGTTCAATGTTCATGCAAGATGAAAAAGTTCTAGAGTTCAGCTGTACAACAATGTGCATACCAGTAATACTGTACTGTATACTAAAAATTTGTAGAAGGTAGATTTCAAGTTATATACTTTCAGCACAATAAAAAATAAAATAATACTTCCTGTCCAAGCCTAAAGTCTCAGAAGAATCCGAACCCCACACCATATCACAAGCAGTTTTCTCCATCCTAAATTTAGCTTCCAAAGGAACAACAGCAATGCACCACCATCACTAAGCCATATAGGAAAGTCTGATGGCTCAATCCCCAAAGCAGAATGAGGGGTTAGCACTCGTCCTGGAAGATAAACATTTACCAATCCACCTACAGACCTTCCGTTTGATATGTATGTATGTAAACACATGAAAGTATGCTTGGAAATAGAGGTGACAAACTGATAACAGTGCTGACATTCTGGGGGGGAGGGGGAGAAGGTGTGGACAACTGAGACAAGAGATGGTTAGGATACTTTAGCCTTGTGAGTAGTAAGAGAATCTTTAAAAAGAAAAATGGTAATGACTTAATTGTGTAATTTAAAACAATGAAAGTAAAATTTCTTGATTACAAACACTATTTACCGATCAGTTGTAGTATTATCTCTCAATATATGTCGTTGATACATAAAAACACCTAAGCCCTCTCTTGCATGACATCCCTTTTCAAGACAGGGAAATTTCACCTTTCTGTCAGTGACAATCCACACTGTTTCTGGCCACTGAGTTCACTGTCCTTGTTCCTTGAGACCAGGACAAAGTATCCCATCCACCCTTTATCAAGGGTGCCAGACCTCATGTACAGACACTTCTCAGCACCCCTGTCTTTGTTCAAACTAACAGCACATATGCAGTTCCCAAGAACTAACAGCCCAGCTTTATGAAATGTTTGCCCAAACAGAACTCGAAGTCAATAACTTGTGATTATATTATTCAACAATTATTTATCAAGTACCCACTTTGTGCCAGACACTTCACTGCTCTCAGTGCTGGATACACAGCACTGAGGACAAATCAAAAGACCCTGCCTTCTTGGAACTCACCTTTGTGAGTGGTGTGGAGATGGGCACACCAATTCACACATGTTGTGTAACAATGTCACAGAGAGTTAAGAGCTATGGAGAAAACAAGGAGGGGTAAATAATCTACAGAGGGACTTCCCTGGTAGCACAGTGGTTAAGAATCCGCCTGCCAGTGCAGGGGACACACATTCGTGCCCTGGTCTGGGAAGATCCCACATGCCACAGAGCAACAAAGCCCACGTACCACGACTACTGAGCCTGCGCTCTAGAGCCCTCGAGCCACAACTACTGAGCCCACGTGCCACAACTACTGAAGCCCATGCGCCTAGAGCCCGTGCTCCGCAA
Source organism: Lipotes vexillifer (assembly GCF_000442215.2). Taxonomy (NCBI): domain Eukaryota; kingdom Metazoa; phylum Chordata; class Mammalia; order Artiodactyla; family Lipotidae; genus Lipotes; species Lipotes vexillifer. Next base: position 5,355,939 of record NW_006788200.1, read on the forward strand.
CAACAGAAGCCACCACGATGAGAAGGCCGCACACTGCAGTGAAGAGTAGCCCCCACTCACCGCAACTAAAGAAAGCCCGCGCGCAGCAACAAAGACCCAAACGCAGCCACAAATAAATAATTAAAATTTTAAAAATAATAATAATAACCTATAGAGTGATGAGTGGTGCTAGTCTACATGGGATAGTTAGGTACCACTTCTCTGAGAAAGTCATGCCAGAGCCAAGGCCTGAAATAAAAGAGTGAGCCAGCCATGCAAACAATTGTGAGTAAAGCACTGCAGAGAGAGGGAACAGCAAGTGCTAAGGCCCTGGGGCCTTTTATTTTGATTGGTATCAACAAGTTGACCTCTAAAAGGGCTGCACCAGCTCACACTCACCAGCAGCATCCGGGAGTGCCTCTTTACCTTCACTTTCATGAG
>NW_006788200.1:5356368-5371260 GCF_000442215.2 Lipotes vexillifer
TAACTTTTTTTTTTTCTAATTTTCTATAGAAAACAATGACCACTGTGTTTTCTTCAAGAGCTTCGGCTAGATGGACTCAAAGGAATGGATGATGGGAGCAGAGGACAGGAAAGGAAGGCAGCTTCCGTCTGGTGCTTCCCATACCATGCACTTTGCTCCTTACTTTACAGGTGTTTCAATTCATCCTCACATCAACCATTCAAGAGAGAAGCATAGGTACCTTCTTTTGCATGCAAAAGAGCTGAGGCATAGAGACTTTGGGAAATCAGCCCAAGGGCACCTCAACTCTTAGGACAAAACTGGAATTGACCTCCAGTAAGCCTGACTCCACAGCCTGGACTCTTTCTGTGACACTGGGCTTCCCAGCCAGAGGTACAGAAGCGCCCTGGGCAATGCTATACAAGGGACACGGGGACCTACTCAAAGCTCCCGCCTGAGTGGAGCTCATTACCCTGGGTAATTTCTTGCATATGCATTTAATTTTCCTTTCACTGGATTTTTTTCAACAGTTGAAGGGACACGGGGACCTACTCAAAGCTCCCGCCTGAGTGGAGCTCATTACCCTTGGGTAATTTCTTGCATATGCATTTAATTTTCCTTTCACTGGATTTTTTTCAACAGTTGAAGCCAGTATTTCCCAATGCACCAGGAATTTATCTACAGCTGAAGTAAGTTACTGTCAGGAAGATGTGGATATGAATAATTAAGCCCCTATTAAACATGCACACATCTTGTAATAAATCTCAAATTAGATAGAATGTGCCAAGATCTTGTTAAACCTCCCAACACATATTCTTAAATAAGGTGGGAATATAATTTGGAGCTTATCAGGAGATTCAACCTTTTGCAAAAGATGCTCTTTGACTGCTCAGAATTTTAATCCAGACATTACCTGAATTCGCGTTGTCTATCATTCCATTGTGTTTATGCCCATTGTAAGAATCAACCAAGTAATTTATCTTGGGACATCCTCAAATAGAGGGCATCTCAATACATATTACATTAAACCTCATTATTTGGGATGAGACGCTGTCTAAAAGAGCCTCACTCTAAATACACTTCACCTAAATTCTGTTTTTGTTTTTGTTTTGCGGTACGCGGGCCTCTCACTGTTGTGGCCTCTCCTATTGCGGAGCACAGGCTCCGGACGCGCAGGCTCAGCGGCCATGGCTCACGGGCCCAGCCGCTCTGCGGCATGTGGGATCCTCCCGGACCGGGGCACAAACCTGTGTCCCCTGCATCGGCAGGCGGACTCTCAACCACTGTGCCACCAGGGAGGCCCACTTCACCTAAATTCTGAAAAGTAATCATTTGCGTTCATCACTGATTTAAATAGAACCTTTCTAAGAGCCCAAGCATTGTGCTTTCTATTGCAGGAGGGGTGGAGCACTATGGCTAAGGGCACAAAATCCTGAGTCGTACTGAGTCCCTGCCGCAGCTCCACCACTTCCCAATAGTAAAATGAGGACAGGGTGGTTTTAAAGAATCCATGAGTAAATCACCTAATGCGCTGCCCGCCCTATAGAAAGTGCTTAGTAAGTGTCAGCTGCAATTATTATGGCTTGGTGCACCCCAATAATGCAGACTGATGTTACTCAAAACATGTAAATAGCAGTTTTTAATAACTTTATTTTTCTGATATAAAAATAATAGTTTATTTTCATAATCTTAACCTACAAGAATAATTTTAAAAATAAGTCTTAAATATAACATAATGAAGTCTTAAATATCCCTATGACACTGGCAAAAGCTAACACAACTACATTCATTTTGCCATCAGGAAAATTAAGATACTAGTGGTTGAGAAACTCGGTGCTTTGTGACCGCCTGGAGGGGTGGGATAGGGAAGGTGGGAGGCAGGGAGACACAAGAGGGAACATATGTATATGTATAACTGATTCACTTTGTTATGAAACAGAAACTAACACACCATTGTATCGCAATTATACTGCACTAAAGATGTAAAAAAAAAAAAAAAAAAAAAAAAAAAAAAAAACTGGTTCTTAACATCCCAGAGGAAAGGAAGGGGACACAGAGGAAGACGCCCAGCCTTCCACAACTCTCTGTATGGCGCCTCGGGGCTTCCTAACCCCATAGGCCAGTACATTCTTTAAATATAACTCTTAATTTTACATTCAAGCTGTGTAACCCTGCACAAAGCAAATAACCGGTCTGTGCCTCAAAGTCCCCAACTGTAAAGTGGGGAATAATAAAAATACACCATTGCCAGAGTTGCTGTGAAGAAAATAAACTAGTATATCAGCATAGATAAGTCCTGCCACCCACACGTAGTGCTGGCCAACTTGATGAACTGCAGGGAAGGTACATCCCCCTGCCTTTTCTGGAGTGAGTCTTTATAACTCGGGAAATAATCCAGATTCTCAAGCTAAAGAAACAGGAGGAAAATGTCTTGGCAAGAAAAAAAGAACATGAATGTACGATTCCAGCGGCAACCCCTCAGATCCTGAAAGATCACACTTTGGATTTAACTGTCCACTATCCATGCCCACCTGTGATACCATTTCAGGTGAAAACAGCAGCAGCTCATCGTAGCCTTTTGTGCTGCCTGACATCCAACTGACCGCTGAGCTACTCTTTCCTGGTAACTGGGGAACCAATTATGAAACATGATTGGACGGATCAGTGAATATGTGCCAGGAACCCTCTTGAAGGACAAACTCGTGATTTTACAGAATCTGTAAATACTACCCAGCTGGATGGCAAATGTGCTGGAGTCCCTATAGGTCAGGGACCTCGATCCCTAGGCCATGTCCCCATCAGGGCCCTTGTCTCCAACCCCCGCCCCCATCCTCCTCTGCACTCTAGAGAGAGGGAGAGCGGCATGAGGATGGGGCCCGGGAACAGTGACCGTTGGCCAAGGCCATCCAAAGGATGACTTACCTCCTCCCCAAAGAAATAAATCTCTTGTTAAAATGACAAAAGAGAGCTTCCCTGGTGGTGCAGTGATTAAGAAACAGCCTGCCAATGCAGGGGACACGGGTTCGAGCCCTGGTCTGGGAAGATCCCACATGCCGTGAAGCAACTAAGCCCATGAGCCACAACGACTGAGCCTGCGCTCTAGAGCCCACAAACCACAACTACTGAGTCCACATGCCACAACTACTGAAGCCCGTGTGCCTAGAGCCCGTGCTCTGCAACGAGAAGCCACCACAATGAGAAGCCCACGCACCACAACGAAGAGTAGCCCCCACTCCATGCAACTAGAGAAAGCCCGTGTGCAGCAACGAAGACCCAATGCAGCCAAACATTTTTAAAAAAATTTTTTTAATGACAAAAGAAAACTTCCAGAAAAGAAAAAATAATCCACATGGTTTGCAGGGAAGAGAACAGATCAGATACCAAGACCTGAACCTAGTTCCTGAGCAGACAGGCCACAAGGGAGTCCTGGCACAGAAAGCATTTAACACAGTACCGAGCACACAGTGTTCACTTTATAAACACTGACCCTCCTCGTCAGTGCAGAAGACAGCTACAACAACAGCCAGCATGCCTCAGGCCAAGGCGTGATGCTAAGTGCTTTCATGCCTTGTTTATTCACTCCTCAGAACAGCGCTGAAGAACAGGTGCTATTATCATTTACAGGTTCCAGCCGAGATAACTGAAGCTTAGAGAGGCCAGGAGACTTGCTGGATCACATAATTAGTTCATGGCAGAGTTACGGCACCAAGCCAAGCCTTCTGCAGCACTCCCTCTAAACTGTATCATCTCCATAGACCATGTGATTTTTGAACAATAGTTTTGCTATGTCAAAGTCTTTGGGGACTTGGAAATGATATATGAAGTCATAAATGGCCCCTCTCAACTGGCAGGCTTCCCCCATGCCAGGCTCTGGAAGCTGTGATGGTTAATTTTGTGTGTCAACTTGACTGGGCCATGGAGTACCCAGACATTTGACCCAACATTATTCTGGGCGTGTCTGTGAGGGTGTTTCGGGATGAAAGGAACGTTTGAATCAGTAGACTGAGTAAAGCAGATTGCCCTCCCTAATGTGGGTGGGCTCCATCTAATCAACTGAAGATCTGAATAGAACAAAAGGCTGAGTTCTCTAAGACAAAATTCCTTCTGCCTAATTGAGCTGGGCCGCTGGGCTCTTCTTGCCTTAGTACCTAAATGGAAAAACTGATTTCTCCTCGGAGCTCAAGCCTGCCAGCTTTTGGACTGGAACTTACACCACTGGTTCTCCTGGTTCTCAGGCCCTTCAGACTCAGACCCGACCTACACCATCTGCTCTCCTGTATCTCCAGCTTACCGACTGCAGATCTTGGGACTTCTCAGCCTCCATAACTACATAAGCCAATTTCTGTTTTATCTATTCTTATATTTATATTTACTCCCCCAGGTCCTCAAACTAGGCTCAGTGGGAATTCATCTGTCATCAGCCTAGTCAGATCAGCTATTACTGCATGTTGCATGGATTTATCTATCTCCATACTGTTGGTCCTCTTTCTCTGGAGAATCCTGGATAATAACAGATGCCAAGTATCACCTAAGGCTCCACTTTGTTAACAGTGGAGCCTTCTTATGGGCTGTTTACACATAAGCATCCAACAGCCCAGTTTTAAAATTGAACCTTAAGTAAATGTCCAATCGGGAGAAATGCTGTTTTGAAAATAAAATGGGAAGTGATTTGAAGAGGGAGCTCCAGGGGGAGAGGAAGGGGGATACAAGAGAGCCATGCTCCTGTGGCCCTACTCAGTACCTTTCCACATTACTGTTGTTTCATCAGCTCCTCTAACACAGCACATCCCTTTGAGCGCAAACACTACCCTACAGAGCAGGCTTGAGAAGCGTACCACCCACAGGTCTCCTCATCTTATTGAGTCTACCGAAGGGTCTGGAAGAGCCTGGACAAGTCATGGTTGGGTCAGAACCTCTTCTTCAGTTCCTGTCTCTCTTCCAGGTACGAGACAGACTCCCCTGGCCCTCCAGCTAGGCTCAGTGGGGATTCATCTGTCATGGGGCTGGAGTCATACCAGCCATTATTGCATTTTGCACAGAAAACAGACCTGGGACCCCACCTCTGCCCTGCTAGGCCTCCCGCCAGGGCTCTGCTTCTGAAAATTAGCTGCTTCATCATGAAAAGCTGCCCAAAGCTCAGAAGTTAAGAGCTGACCTATGGGCCCAATTCACAGCACTTATGGTCCTGCCACTTCCCTGCCTTCTATCTCTGCTCAGTACCTCTGGCTGGCTGAATCAGAGGTCCCCAGACATTGTGGCCATGGAAATTTTAACTGCATTTCCCAATTGTGGGCAACTTTTAGGGTGAGGGCTATGTATCTACAATGCTCCTAACATTTCCCATCTCCTTCCACCAAATTCAACCAAAATGCAAACTGACACTACCTCCATAGTTATATTAGGATAAAGCCAGCTGAACTCACTTTTCAAATACATCAGCACTTATTTTAAAGCCACCTATCTCTCACATCTCAAGACATGAACCTGCTCTAAATCTATCATCAGATGCATTTTGAAAAATCACATGGAAAGCTAGAAGCAGAAATTTTAAAATGGATGTAAATGCAGGGTTGGTACTTGGTTATGCAGTCTGTTTTAAGTTCTCAATAGTAAAAATATTCATCCATGCAACGCTTCAGTGAATAGATGTTGAGGACTGACTATGTGCCAAGCACAGGCCGTGGAGACACAGAGATGGACAGGGGAGGTCTGCAAGGGTCCCCATCCACTCATGCCAAGAAAGGGTTCTGGGAATCTGGGCAGAGACCAGCCCGGCCCAATATTCATCCCGATAATTTTAGAGCTTTTATCTAAGGGAGTCGCATGCCAAGCGTAACGCAGCCATACGTAATTGTCATCATTCTGTTTATTAAGCACCTGAGTCGGGCACTGTGATAAGTATGCACTATGCACATTATACCCTTTAATCCACCTGACATCTCTGAAAGGTAGGTATGAGCACTACTAGCTTACAGCTGAGGGCCAGAGAGGTTAAATGACTTGCCCAAAGTCACGGAGCCAGCAAACGGTGGTGGAGCTAGGATTCAAACCCCTTACCTGTCTGCTGGTAAAGCTCTGGTCTTCCCGGGCAACCGCTATGACTCCCAAGGGGTTCAAAAGAGGCCTGCTTCTCACTCAGCCATACGATCACCTTCACATCACTTTGCCCCTGAGGCTGAGGGACCGTTGACTCCTCTGAGAACAGCTATGTGAGTGGCGGGGCTGTAGCAGCAGGCCCCAGACGTGTTGCTTCCCCTTCCTTGAGTCAGCCTTGTCATCTATCAAATAAGCAAGTGGAATAAGGGGATCCAAAGGATGTCTTCCAGCCTCAGGATCTTCTGGATCCCTGCAATTGGAGGACCTGCCAAGGTGCGGCCAAGAGGTTCTAGCTCATTCCCAGGGCACGCAGTCCCATAGCCAGGCCTTGACGGGCAGCCACCCAGAGATGAGCTGGCTCCAGAAAAACTGCCCAGCCACAATCCTGTCACACATAAAGCCAAGGCTGCCTTTCGTGCTCCTCCCCTAGTTCACCGCGCTTGCCGACAGAGTGCTGTGTAGTTTATATTAGAATTTTAGCCAACTCAGATCACATCTCTCCCCTGCATTAAAGGTAATATTCCCCAGTCGGTGGTGATGGAAACCCCTGGGCACGACCTGCAAGCCCCAGGGGCTCACTCTGGCCCCTGGCCTCACCTGGGCCCACAGCCCCGGCTCCTCCTCCAATCTCACCAGGTGCTATTGCCCTTCTGTGTCTGCAACACTCTTCCCCTCTCTTTCCACGGCACGGCCCCCCTGTCCTCTAGGCCTGGGCTTACAGGTCCCCTCCTGTGAGAGGCCATCCCACTGGGTATTCGCTATCTCAGCCCATCTGGTTCCTCACAGCAGATACCACAATCAGTCATTTTTCTACTGAGGCTCCGCCACTGAGGACTCTGCTTCACCTGCCACCTGCACCCAGCAGAGTGCCCAGCACAAAACCTGCCTCAGTAAAGACTAGCTGAACATCAGAAAGAACGACATTGCTTATCTTGATCAACCCTGTCCGCTTGCTGTAGCAAATGGCCGGCCAATCTCAAGGGTCCTCCTCAGCAGCTGCAGGCTGCCTGGTGGAAGGGGGTGATGGTGCCAAGATCCGTGCAGAAAAGCAAGCTCCCTGCTCTGTAGGAGCAAAGTCACACACGCGACAGTGTTTCCAGACTATAAACTGCCATGCAAATATGAGGCGGTTCTTTCAGATACACATAACTGGTGTGAAAATACATCTATGACAAACACTTAAATCGCGGCCCAAGGCAGAATATGCTAAGTGCAAAGTGAGCATCACAAACGAGGGTGAGAGTGTGCAAGAGGGAGCAGGTGAGCTTTCCCAGGGAAACAGAACTCAGCCAGGCCCTAAAAGAGGCACAGCCCGGGACACATCAATAGGTGGAAGAGCTGAAGTGTGGCCCCCTACCCAGTGCAGGAGTGATCACCGGGAGGTGTTGGTTAAGAGCACAGATCCCCGGCCTCACCTCCGACTCACTGGCTTCAGCTCTGGGCATCCGTACGCTTCATCACATCCCTAAGTGATTCTGATGCTCATTAAAGAAAAGTAATCACCCAGCTAAACGGAAGCCCACCAGGCAAAAGGGCCTGATGGCACCCAGCAGTGTTGGTAGGACAGTAACTTGGAAAAATCTAGCATAAAGGGAATTAAAAGTTGGAAATACATGTTAGGGCTAATAATGAGGGGCTCTGAATGTCAGGTTCAAGGGCTAGGTCTGGATTCTATAGGGAAAGGACTTGGGGGCGAAGCAATGACATGGTAACTGCAATATTCCGCAAAGAGAGGAAAACAGCTCAGGAAGGATGATGGGGAAGAGAGCTGGATGAGAACAGAGGAGATGGTCAGGGAGTCACAGAAGGCTCCTGCAGACACTGGGTCGGCAGAGCCCTCCCCTGTGTCCCAGGGCCCCATGAAGGACTTCATGGGGGTGGCTACCACTGGCCACCACCAAGCACAGACACCAAGTCTCCTTCACAGGCATCCTCTCTGGCCTTCCTGATAAGTCCAGGCCTGAGGATGCTCTGACAGAGGAAACACACAGGATCTCAAGGCACAAGTGAGAAAATCTTATTTGCAGGCCAAGAGAGTAAGAGATCCTTCAGAATTCAAGTGCTCAAGCACTGGTATTTAGCAGAGATGAGCGGTATGCCAGGAGCCCAAGTTCCTGGAGACAAATAAATAGTAACAGTAATCCAGTCAAAGCCAAGAACCTGCTTTTTGGGGGAAAGCCAGCACGTGCCTGTTGCATATATAAATGAGCAGAGTTTTGTGAACACTAAATGTAAGAGCGTTATTTTCTAAACAGATGCATCTGTTTGTTGGGAGGTGACTCTCAAGGGCCTCTACTATTTAATAAAAAAAGAAAGAAAGAAAGAAAGAAATCAGGAGAGGGTATATATAGAAACATCACATCCAAAGCATCACTATTAAAGTGAAACACAGTGGGCAGTCTCTATCCCGACTGGGGAATTTAAAAGAGGCCCCATTAGAGCCCAGCAGAGCCCAGCAGAGCCCAGCAGAGCCTCGGTCTCCAGGGGTCTCTGTCAAGGGAGCCGTCTCTTCTTTCTTCCCTCCCTCCCTCCCTTCCTCCCTCCCTCCATCCCACGTCTACATGGCTCTCATACTGTATTGCTACTGACTATCTTTACAAGAGTACACGGATTCTGTGAGATAGACTTGCCTCAAAACAATGTAGTTACATAACTTGGACTCCAAAGGATGAAGTGCATGAACATCCAAACAACTTCCTTTTGTGCTGAGATAAACAGAACAGGTGACTTTTTAAAAGCTTCCCTCTTTGGAATGCATGAACAAGGTTCCAGCCAAAAGAACTGACATTTGTTTCCACTTGTCTGAAAGCAGACAGGCTGTAAACATTCCAGCAAGATTTGGGGGGAGTCCTTTAAGGTCCACATAAGAAAGGAAATGGTTTGAGAAACGTCTCTCCAGTTAGCTGAGGGCAAAGAGAGAGCAAAAATATTTCGATTCCAGCCAAATCTTCCAGGAAGAATTTTGTCATGAAATCAGGTTCCTGTAATTCCTGCCCTGTTGCCCCACATTCTCTCCAAAGAAGACAATGCTTTTCTGGCCCTTCTGGCTTCAAAGATAACCTTCATGGTGAAAATCAATAGCTGTAACGCAGTCTTTGGTTCAGAATGAAGCAATAACCCTGGCCCAAAGATGAGGTTCCCTGTCGAAGTCAAGGGGATGCTGACACAGACACCTCATTTTTTTCTCACAATCATGTCAACATTTGTCTTGGCACTTAGGCAAGAATCCAGCCAAATCCTGAAGAAAGACACCTGTGCTGTCCTGCCTTTCTCTAAAGAGAGAGATGCCCACACCATTCAGATTGCCCTGCCCATTAAACCAAACACTGGTATGTACACTGCTGGCACGCCAGTGCTGCCTCCGAGCCCCTTCCTCAGTGATGCAGATGCCATAATCATGCTCCAGGAAAGAAGCCAGATGCAAAAGACTGCATGTGTATGAGTCCATTCATGTGGCATGTTCCTAAAAGGTGCATTTATAGAGACAGAGAGACCGGGGTGAAAGTGGGAACTCGGGGGGTTTGGGAGGATGCTGGAAATGTTCTCAAACTGGACTGTGGTGATGGGCTGCACAACACTAAAATTTTACTAAAATTCATTGAACTGTACACTTAAACGGGTTAATGTTATGATATTAAATAATACTTCAATAAAACCATTAAAAAGTGCATTCATTGAGTAGTTAAAGATATGGAAAATGTGATAAGTAAAAAAAACAACAACAAAACAGAACACCAGCTATCAAATCACATGGTAACTTGCTAAAACTACATATTGGCACACACAAGGGCATAAGAGAAATAAGAGAAAGAAATATACTAATTCAAAAGATACATGCACCCCAATGTTCATAGCAGCATTATTTACAATAGCCAAGATATGGAAGCAACCCAAGTGTCTATCAGCAGATGAATGGATAAAGAAAATGTGATACACACACACACATATACACACACACACACACACAATGGAATATTACTCAGCCATAAAGAGTGAATTTCTGCCATTCATTTGCAACAGTGTGGATGGACCTAGAGAGTATTATGCATAGTGAAAGAAGTCAGACAAATGTATGTTAACTCTGTCAAACACACAAAGTATGTTATCACTTATATGTGGTATCTAGAAAAATAAAACAAATGTACACAACGAAATAGAAACAGACTCATGATATAGAAAACCAGTGGATACCAATGAAGAGAGGGAAGGAGAGAGGGGCAAGACAGGGTTATTGGATTAAAAGGTACAAACTACTACGTATAAAACAGATAAGAACAAGGATATACTGTACAGCACAGGGAACTATAACCATTATTTTTTAATAACTTTAAAGGGAGCATAATCTATAAAAATATTGAATCTATGCTATACACCTGAAACTAATATTGTAAATCAACTATTTCAATTAAAAAGATAAACCAAAACATTTAAAGTGCTTCTTTTATGTACGATTATAGATATATTATTAGATTTTAATTTTCTTCTTTATAATTTCTGTATGTTCCAAATTTTGATCATGAACATGTACTACTCTCATAATTAAGAAATGAATTTATTCAATAATGCATGTATGAAGTCATCAGCCCAGTGTACATAACTGGAAGGGTTAACAGCAATATTTGAGAAGACACCACTTTGGGCCCCAACACCTGAGTACATTCTTAATTCCCTAGCTGTTGCTGAAATTCAGGGGATTGAAAGAGTTAAGGTCTCTCTCTTCGAGTCAGCACATCCCTCTCTCCTCAGTGGGTCTACAGTGTGTGTTCCCAGAAGGGGGTCAGCACAGGGAAAGCAAACATTAATTAAGTCATGGACTGCACACGCATTCAGCAGCTCCCTGTTAATACACTGAAACAAATTTCAATGTGTTCAATTCAATTAAATGTGGACGAGAGTAGCTGGAATGACATTAGCAAGCATGAGCCCTGAGGTGCCCATCCCTAACCCACAACACAGCCTATCTGTACAAAGGCTTTTTTTCCCCCATGAGAAGGGCTCTTTATTTTCTTGGAATACACAGGCTTACCGTAACAGAAGATTCACTGGCCCCAACTAATGAGTTTCTATCCTTCAGGATTAATATCACACACTGGATCTCTAGGTACTTTGCTGATACAGAATTTTCTAAAACAGTAAACACTTTGGACCATGCTAACACAGGAGTTTCTCCATCAGGGGTGTTAGGCTTGAGGACAAGGGTCACCCGGGGCCATTCCTACCATTTGCTGGTTTGGAAAAGTGTTCTCAGCTGAGGCAAACAGCATGTTTCCTTGACCTGGCCCAGTAGGGAATCTTGAGGGTAGAATCCTCAGCCTGTCAGCAGTTTTCCAAAAACTGCCCCCCACTTATCACATGGACAGGTCCTGCAGCCTGGTTTGTACCACAGAACCCATATCCCGTCTCAGACCACAGCTGCCGGGGCTGTGGGCAAAACCCTGCCCCAATTATCCTCTCTCCTGACATTAGAACCAAGATTTGCAACACTATTCTCTCCATTGGTCCTTTGAAACATGGATCTATAAATTCCAGAGCAGCCATGTCCCACCAATGCACCTGGTGAAGCAGGTAAAGCCAGGCTCAGGGGACAGCATGGTAATGCAGAGAACACAGCTGTGTGAAAGTTGAGTGTGGCCTTCTCAGTCTCCAATAGTTTGCTAGGTCCTCGTGACAGTCCCTGTGAGGTCAGCTCTCAGGTTGTACAAACTATTCCTTTATTCCTTGTTTTGGCTTGAACTAGCCTTAGTTTTTGTGACATGCATCCAAAGGAGCCTTCAATAAAGAATGTACAAAATACAGTCCACTCTGAAAATAGGAAATACTTCCCTTGGCTCTCTGCCAGGACTCATTAACAAAGGGAGAGGCAGAAAAATGAATATTCTCCCAAGGACTGACGGCAAGCTTCCTCAGGAAAGGGCTCCCCGGTCAGGTGTCCACGCTGGAAGCCCAGTGGAGCCTCCAGTGTGATCGATTCACTCAATGGATCAGAATGAGACTCCCCAAGGGCAAGGACTAGGGACAGCGCCTGCCTCGCTCACCGTCGGAACTCATGCACCTAGAGCAGCATCTGCAGCATAGAAGGGGCTCAACTACTACCCTCTGAATTAACCAGCAGATGCCTAAACACTTAGCGAGCATTTACTTTGTGCAAAAATCCATTCCAAGCAGAGGATCCAGAAGCTCCATATCCCAAGATAAGGTCTTTCCAGGAAGCAGGAAACAGCCCCATCTGGGGGAAATACCAAGCGTGTTTGCAGAGCTACAGATTTTTGCAACTACAAGAGAGAAAGCCCTGAGTATCAAGCTAGAGAAGTAATCTTCAAGTAGACTCACCTGCAGGTCAGATCACACACACCACAGCTAAAATATCTATGGAACAGAAGTCATTTCCACTGCAGCTCCTTAAATCACGCTTCCTACTTTGCTTTGTCACTCTACCTTCTAGATATTCCTACCTACCAGGAAGATTTTGAGGCAGCTTCTCTTTCTGTATCATGTACCATGAAGATCCTAAGTGTTCTGAGACCTATATGGTCTCAGACTCGCCAGCACCCTCCACCTCTGCATGTTCTGACCACAGGCACCTAGCAGCTCACGTGACAGGAGAGGAGAGGCCCCATCAGCTTCAGCAACCAACCAGCTCAACGCAGAGAGCAAGTATCAGTTCACCCGAAGACCAGTGGTTCAACTCTCTCCATTCTACAACAGCACACTGACACACACCTGTACACTAACACACACACAGAGAGCTCAGTTGATAACTGCATGGAATCCTGGCCCTCCTAAATGAAGACACTTTCCAGTTTTTGTCCAACAAGAAGCATTAATAAATATCCAATTATCTTTTCAGTAAGTATGTCTATAGAAGGGGGTGAGTGATTCGATAGAAAGAGTACTGGCCACTAGACCAGAATACGTTTTCACTGTAGCCTCTCCGCTAATTAACCCAGGTAACTATGTGACTTTCCAAGGCATTTCACCACCCAGAGTCTGTTTCTCCATCTGTAAAGTGGGGCTAATAATACTCCTTTACAGTGCTATTTCAAAGATTAAGTCAGAGAATGCACATCAGAGAGTCTAGCAGTGCCTGTCACGTGGCAGGGACTCAACAAATGGCATCTGTGGCCATTAAGTACTGATTTTACCTAGCGTGAGCTATCATGTCAGTTTAAGCAGTGGCCAGGGTACAACCACATACCTGCCTGTGGAATACAGTCACAAGTACGCACAGAACCCAGAAATGGCCAGTGACTGGGGATCAAAGAGAGCTCACAGAACAGCAAGCTCAGTGAGTGTTTTTTCACATCATGGCCACCAGCATCTACCTCCCCTTCTCTGGGTTCCTTTGGAGAACCAGCTATCCCCTCATATAGTTCTTGGCTTTGGGTCACCCCAGCTAAGGACCGAGCATGGGACCCAAACCTAAGCCTCTCAATGCATTGAATTTTTCTGGTAATCTGGATGGGCACGTGATACAGTCAGAGCCAATGAAAGGCAATGAGATGTTTGCCGGGATGGCTGGAAGGCATTTGCTATGACATGTGAGTGTGCGAGGCTAGGAGCCTGAAGCCACTGCTGCCAGCTCACCCCCATGAGGACACCGCGCACCTGAGAACAGATGCAACGCACAGAAGAGAACAGAGCTCGGAGACAGAAGGTGGGAAAACAGGCCCTGGGGACACCTACGAGCCTGCATCAAGCTAAATGTCAAGTCACAGCTACCTGCTGAATTCTTGGTTTTGTCTTAATGGGTTTTTCCCCCAATCAATTGTAAGTCAGAATTGTGTCTCCCGACACTGGGAGAGTCCCGACTGATACACAGAGTGAAAGGATGTGGGGCTGGTTAGAGGTAAGGGAGCAAGCAGAGAGGCCCAGACTCACTGTGGACTGTGGACAAGCTGCCGGACCTGACCCAGCAAACCCAAAACCCTGGGAGGCATGCTCCTAACCTGAGGACGCCGCCCTCTAGCCCACAAACCCGAGGCCAGCCGTGGGGTCCAGCCCGGGTTTGATGTGCAGGTGCCCCTGCACAGAACAGCACTTGACTTCCTCTCCATCCCATCCTTTGGGTGGGAGGCACTTCCCAAGGCCATGATCCCTGAAGCACAGCTTGGGAGCTCCTCATAAATTCTACTTTACTGACTGCCTTCAAGGAAAAAAACAAACACGTGGTTAAAATGCACTCAGGAGAAGGTGGACCGTTAAGGGACTTAGGATCTCTAGCCGTCATTCCTGGAGAAGAGCTTGATTCTGGATTGTGACGAGGAACTCCGAACACCTGGGGTGAAGCGCCCTGCCCCACGGCGCAGGTGCAGTGCATCGTCATCCTGACATCAAGGCCGTCTGAACTCTTGTCAGCCCCTTCTGGCCCCAGCCAGCTCCCCACAAGCTGGTCTTTACCAAGATGCCATGTGGGAGAGCGGTTAGTGCCACATTCTGGAGCTTCAGCACTGCTGGCACTGGATTCCTGACCCTGCTACGTCACTTTACCTCTCCGAGCCCCAGGTTCTGCATCTGTAAAACAAGGCTAGTAATCCTACCCTTTCGCAAGGTTGTTGCGAAGAGAAAATGAGGAGTGACTTACAGGCTGAGTGGGGAGCAGGTCTTAACTTAGTTCTATTAAGAAGACAGCGGAGGGCTTCCCTCATGGCACAGTGGTTGAGAGTCCGCCTGCCGATGCAGGGGACACGGGTTCATGCCCCAGTCCGGGAAGATCCCACATGCCGCAGGGCGGCTGGGCCCGTGAGCCATGGCCACTGGGCCTGCGCGTCCGGAGCCTGTGCTCCGCAACGGGAGAGGCCACAACAGTGAGAGGCCCGT
>NW_006788200.1:5371596-5377293 GCF_000442215.2 Lipotes vexillifer
AAAAAAAAAAAAAAAAGACAGCAGAGGTCAGAGTGGATAAGTGACTTGCCAAGGTCCTGGAGGTAAGAATTTCAGGATTTTGGACTTGCATCTCGGTCTGACATCAGAGCCCCGACCCTCTGCACCCCTCTCCATGTCTGCAAGGCTGTTCCTCTGGCATCCCATAACTCTGACAGTGCACATACCACATGTGATGCTCCCCTGACTGGCTCTACACATGTACTTTTTGTGGCATCCAGCCTGCAGTCTCTCAAGGGGGACAACTTCAAACATTACTGTTCTGCACACACTCGGGAGCAACTTTATGTTCTAGGAAGCAAGGTCTCAGAGATGAGAAGAAAGTTCTAATTCCTAATGTGTGTGCTTGCTCGGGGTGCCTTGCAGGCATATTATAAATGTAGCTGTATTTTAAGGTCTGCTCAGAATAAAGAAAACCTGTTCCCGGAGCCTTTACTCTTCCTAAATGTCAAGGCGCCCCAGCAATCGAACAGGCTTATTGACATACAAAGGAAATTAGGATGCTGCCAGGGCAGACGCCTGAGGCCTGAAGGATGCAACTGTAACTGTCTCAGGCTTGAAAAAAATCGTGGCCCAAAAAAAAAAAAAAAAAGTGTCAACTCTGAATTTTGAGGCTGTGCCTACTAGCACAGAGGACATTTACATGAACCATAAGAGTTCCCCAGGACTACCAAATTTTTAACATACCTTCTTGTGTTCATTTCTTCCAAGAATTTTCACTGAGACCCTACATGTCAGGCACTACAGGAGACCCTCAGGTTATAACATTAAATGTGCCAGGTGCGGCCCTTGCCCTCCCATAGGGAGCAGGGCCAACACCTCCCAGGGCCCTGCATGCCCTGCCAGTGGCTCAAACAGGTTTGCAAAACCTGTGTGTTCGCAGTGATGTGGAGAACAGCTAATCCCAAGAGAAAATCATTTCATGCAGCAACATTTCGAAAAACTTGTTCCTTCTAATAAGGTGTCAAGGGAAGAAAACAAAAAGCTTTTGTGGCCAAATTAGTTAAGAAGGACTGGTTTGTTTGTCTGTCTGTTTATTTATTTATTTATGGCTGTATTGGATCTTTGTTGCTGCATGCAGGCTTTCTCTAGTTGCAGTGAGCGGGGGCTACTCTTCGTTGCGGTGCACGGGCTTCTCATTGCAGTGTCTTCTCTCATTGTGGAGCACGGGCTCTAGGCACGCAGGCTTCAGTAGGTGTGGCACAAAGTCTCAGTAGTTGTGGCACGCGGGCTCAGTAGTTGTGGCACGTGGGCTCTAGAGCACAGGCTCAGTAGCTGTGGCACACGGGCTTAGTTGCCCCACGGCTTGTGGGATCCTCCCGGACCAGGGCTCGAACCCGTGTCCCCTGCACTGGCAGGCAGATTCTTAACCACTGCGCCACCAGGGAAGTCCTAGAAGGACTGGTTTTAAAGCCGGCACACCAGTTTCTTTACTGAAGGATGTCTCCCATCCTTTACCTCGGGAATGTGCTTGGTCACATGCCAACAGGGCACCAGGGCTGTAGCGTGGGGGCGCACAGGGCCTGCCCAACCCTACGAGGCCAGCAAAGGTTTGCAAAAACGTATGCAATCAGGCAAACTCTTATCCATGGGGTGTTTTGATAGACCAGCATTCCACTGCCATCAAGCAGGTGGCTGAAGTAGACCCACTGTGGCAAGAAAACTGCACCACCTGGTCCCTGCTCACCTGTCTATGCCATCTCCTCGATACGCCAAGATTCACTCCTATGTTTCTCTCAGAACAAGAATTTCTTTCCATGGAAGAAAATTAAATTGAATAAAGCCATCTGAAAGGCATTTTATTCCTTAGGTTACTAAGAGGTATCTTATCTTGGGTACTTCTGTCAGCTCACCTCACAAAATTCATCACCGTGAATAAGTGACAATATAAATAAATACGTTTAGTGGTCCAGCCAATCTCTATGGTGTCCACTGAAGGTGGAAATTGTTGTTATCTCAAGAGGCATCTTTGGGACCTCCTTCCTGCCCATTCAGGACCAAAAAGAGTGGCTTTCCTGTGAAGAGTGCCCAGCGAAAATGGTGAACAAGAGTGCTGTAGAGCAACAGAAACCGTACGTCCTGCAAGAGAATGAGGATCTTCATGGATTACTTAAAATAAGAAAAATTCGGGCTACAGTTTCAGACCAGAAGAGCAGAGCAGGTTAAAATGGAAGATGCTCGGCTATTCACAGTCCATGGCCCGTGACTGACAAAGGAGTCCAAGAACCTCGCCCCTTGGCAACACTGGGCAGTGGAAGTTTCTTTTACCAACTCTGGTCTCCAAGGCCTGTGCCCTTTTAGCTCCTCCTGGCTTTTCTGTTCCACTCCTTGAGCTGACCTGACCCACCCGGGAATGCAATATCTATATCCTCCTCTCCCAGCACCATCTCATCTCATCTCAGGAAATACACTCAGCTTCATTCACACCAGAATGTAATGACTAATACCAGATAAATGATGTGTCCTGGATTCAGTATTAAAGCAAAAGAACCGCAACTGCCCAAGCAGTGTTTTGGACATCAGAGAGCTGGTGGGTATGTTTCTTTGAGCAGAAGTGCCTTCGATCAAGTCCAAGTACATTGTGAAACTTATCCGCCCCCATAGGTGTCAGAGAAAGACGCTGCAGGAGCACCAGACACTGGGGGCGGGGGGCGGGGGGGGCAGGGCTTGACACACCTGGTCCAGGTCAAGCCCCCATGTCCATGCTGAGGCAGAGACCAGCTGTATCTGCAGAGCTTTGGGAGAGGAAGAGGAGTTGAGGGGGAAGAGCAGGGCAGACTGAGATGAGAAATCCCACAGCATTTCCTTCCCCTGCCTGCTCAGGACCCTCTAGTCCAGGCTCACCCACAGCAGAAGAGATGCAAAGGCCACCATCTTTCTCTGCACAAGAGCCACACACAGTGGAGTTGTAAGTGCCCTGGAGATGTCCAAGTTCAACACTCCCATCCAACAGGGGAAGAAACAGGGACCGAAGGGAAGGGGCTTCCCAGGTTCACTCAGAGGACTGGCAGAAGAGCCTTACAAAAAGCACCTTGTTGCTTCCAACCCCGTCAGCTGCATCTACTCAAACTCCCCATCACAGCCACCCAGGAGGCTCCGGGCTCTCAGCCCTGTTGTGTGAAATCCCACCTGCAATAGGCGGCATAAGCACACAGATCCTCTTTAGGGTCTCCTCTGCTTTTAGACAACAAGGTGTCAATCCCTTCTGCAATACCAAGGACTCATCCTGCGACAGGTCCCTGAGCATCAGGCTGCGAACAAGACCCTCTGTCCCAGTAGGAGAAGACCAGAAGGCTTGGCTATCCATGCTATGGAGGTGCCCTCCCTGGCTAGCTGATTCTCACTGAAGGTGTTAAGTCCAGGTGTTCACCTCTGGACGCAACAGGTACACACTGGAGAATTCAGCTCTAGCTCCCAGAGCAGGCTTAGCAACGTTCACTTAACCAGACTGTGGTCCACATGGATGCCCAGTCATTCTCTGCCTCACAATGAATCTGGTCCGCAACCCTCTTGGAATATGTGTTTGCAGTACAGAAAGATATTTCACGCAATAAATAGCCCTCTCTTGCAACTGAAAAAGCTAATAGAATTTAATTACTTCAGAGAGATTCTAAGAGAAATGAAGTTACACCTTCCCCACTCCCTCCTCCAAGTGTTCCAGGCACCAGCAGTGTGAAGCCAACATGTGAACCGGGGGAAGTGCACGGGTGGCCTCCGAGAGCATGGCCAGATGTCCCCATCCAAGTGTGCCGAGTCATTAATGCCAGTCCATCCTTCACGAATGACTCTCCTCTATGACTATTTCAGAATCAAAACAAAGGTCATAAAGCCAGCGTGTTTATTCTACTACCAGTCAGAAGTCATTTCACATTTGCATTAATTACCTCCTGTAAAGACAGCTGACATATCTTAGCTTTTAGTGACCCTGTGACACGTGCTGTCATTGAAATGGTCTGGATGTTCACAGCATGCTTCAGAGCAGTGGTGCTTAAGCAGGAGCAATTTTGCCCCCGGGGGCACTGGCAGTGTCTGGAGACAGTTTTGATTGTCACAAATGGGGAGTGGGAGGGGCTCCTGACATTTACTGGGGAGAGGCCAGGGATGCTGCTGAACATCCTAACTGCACAGGACAGCCTCCCACAACAAGGAATTTTCCAGCCCCAAAAGTTAACCATGCTGAGGTTAAGAAACCCTGATGCAGAGCAACAGGTTTCAAACCACACTGGGCATAAGGTCTACATGAAGACTTTACATGCAGGTTTCTGGATCCCACCCCAAGAGACTCTGTTTCAGGTGGTCTAGGGCAGGAATGTGCTTTTGAATAAAAAACAGAAACCGCTCCCCTTTCCCCAAGGGGTTTGTTTTCACTGATGCCTCAAAAGCATGCGCTTGCAATTCCAGGAGTTGCCACTAGGGAGCAGTGCTCTCAGCTTGGGCAACAAACACTTCACCCAAAGTTCTTGGGGAGAATCTCATAGAACCACATATACTCTGTTTCATACCACAGTTAAGGAGCAATATGGACTAAATACAGAAACTGAATAAACCCACATAATACAGTGCAACATCAAGGGCAAAAGGAATGCAAACGTCAAACACTGGAGGCAAATACTCTCCTCTGCCTAAATTAACTTAAACCAAATCTTTCAGAGTCAAGCAACTTCAGAAATGGAAGGACTGAAGTCATCCAGTCCTACAGCCTTATTTGAACAGACAAGGACATGCTGGTTTCTAGAGCCTGTGACCTTGCCAGGCTGTGCCCACCGAGAGTCCCAGCCGTCAGCGCTTCAGGGAAGACCACAGAGTTCTGCCTCTGAGGGGCTCTTCCCATTTATGGGCTGAACCTGCATGCCTTAAAAACATATACCCAGCTGCCTGAACCTCTTGCACAAAATACCCCCACAGAGGTGGGCCTTACCTGGATCCCACAGCCCAGTGTTAGCCAAACTTGCCTTATCCTAAGACTCGTCTGGGACTTGGTGAAAATGTAGGACCTCCCTCTGGAGAACCCCTTGCAGCAGGTCCGGAGCAGGGCTGAGAATACCTTTGAGCAAACGCTGAGGCTAGAGGATGCTCCACCTCCGGCTTCATTCCCAAGTTTCCCACAATGTGGTCCCTATGAGAATCACCTGGGCACCATGTCAGATGGATCGGACCCTCTGGGGGCTGGGCCCAGGACTATTTTAACAAACTCCTGGGCGATCCTTTTGCACCTTAAGGTTGAGGACCCCTACATTCTCTATGCAAACCACTTAGAGCATGATGCCCTCCCTTGTCTGATGGGAGTATCATCTCGAGCAAGGGGCTGGGGGAAGCTGGGGAGACACAAATGTATCAGATTGTTGCACGCACTCCACCCACACTGGGGGCAACACCTTGCTTGTTAGCATTCATCTCTGCCTCATCTGGTCCTCACACACCTGTGCAAAAGAGATTCTCACCACCATTTCATTATGAGGAACAGACTTAAGCAGCTGCCCAAGACCACAGGGCTAGTGAGTGGCAGAGCCAGGATTCAAACTCAGGTCTGTTGCGCCCAAAGCCCCGTTCTTCATTTGACAGGTGAGAGGCAATTTCACTAAGGCCTTGACTTTCCCTTTCCCTGCACTCAATTCCTTTCAGCTTCCTCTCCCAGGGCACAACAGAAGAGACACGCCCCTCCACCCCCCCCCCACCCAT
>NW_006788200.1:5377602-5398850 GCF_000442215.2 Lipotes vexillifer
CCCATCCCCCACCCAAAGAATGCCAAGCCCAGGAAGGCTGGGAGCTCGCATTTCCCTGCCGTCTCCTCCGGTCCTCAGATTCGGTCACCAGTCCCATGGGAGCCTGAACCACAAATTGAGCAGGAACCCGTTCCCCTCCCCACTCAGCCTCTTCTTTGCCCTGTCCTTTCTCCTGGATGGCTGATTCACATGCAGAGAATGCATCTGCCTCAACTCTGCATTGTTTGACCCACTACCTGCTTCCAGCTGCAACTCCCAAGTCAAGAGGCGGGAAGTCAGAACAGGGAGGAGAGAAGGACTGAGGTAATCAGCCCTTGATTAACATTGAGTTGTGAAAGCACCACCTTTTCCAAAGCTGCAGGGAGGGCTGATGGGAGGAATGCAAATGAGACAGCATTAGGAAAAATGCTGCCTGATCTGGAAAGTGCCACACAAAGAGGAGTTATCATTCACATTAAAGAGAAACAAAGAGGGAAACACAGCTTTTTCCAGCCAATTCTCTGAGAATCACCTTCTTCAACCGAAGAACGGCAAGTTCTTGAGAAAAGTGGGTCACAGCTCCAGGTGAGGAACCCACACAGCACCCAGTACCAGGCTCTGTTGCTAAGCGCCATTAAGGAAAACGAACATGTGTGAGACACAGCCTTGGCTTCAAGAAGCTCATGATCTAAGGAACAGGGGAGGAGAGAAATACCCCAACCCTCAGGGCACATGTCTACAGGAGGTGAGAGTCAGAAGAGGTTACCCAGACCTTCCAGTTCTGGCCCCCAGGCCTGTCTCCCAGGCATCCACTTACCTCCCTGGTACTGTCTTACCTCGGTCCAAGCCCATCATCTGTTGCCTGGACAGTGCTCCACTCTCCCCTGCACCAGTCCATCTCCCACATTGCAGAGAAAGTCATCTTTCTACAATCCATCATGTTTTGAAATCCAACCCCACTTAAACACCTCAATGGCTCCTTGTAGCTCTCTGGGGAAAGTTTAAACTTCTTGTCTGAAGCCCTCTAAGAAGTTCACTGCCTCTCTTCTCTCAGCCTCCTATTGTGCTCTGAGCTCCTCCAGTCTCTTCCCTCAGAATTGAAGCATAGTGGCTTACCTGGGACCTAGTATGTCACACACCCACTCAATCTCCGCCTGGATCATGCTTCTGCATCCTTAGATTTCTTCCTTCTGAAGCCTTCCCTGAGCCCGTCCCATTCTAGCAGAGGCCTTACTTGCTCTGCCCTGTCAGTCTGCCCTACAGGTGAGCAATTCACACCTGAGTGTTTTCACGTCCTATTATAATTACTCATTTAATGTGATTTCCTCTTCTTTAAGGAATAGGCATCACCTGTAGATCTTGTTAACTGGATTCAGTAGGTCTGGGGTGGGGCCCATGATGCTGCACATCTAACCAGCTCCCAGGTGATGCTGATGCTGCTGGGCTGTGGACCACGGATGGTCCACGATGGACCAGGCAGGGCCAGGCTCGTCTTGTTCACCGTATATCCCTAGCACCAGGTCCTAACCTAGCACGTGTTGACACTCAGTAAACTGTGACAGAATGAATAAACGAGGAAGGTGGAGGGGATGGAGACATAAACTCGGCAGTTTGGGGTTCAGATAATAGTTTCATTAGAGCCATAGGGGACAGTGATGCTGACAATGTCCACAAAATTAATACTGTCCTTTACAGATCAGACCTTCCTGAGGAATATGCAAGTATCCATTTATAAAGTTGATTTTCCACCTGAATCCAATTCCCAGAGCAAGTATAAGACCAAAATAGAACATCTGAACTTGGTGATTTTGTGCCCTTTACCAAAGCTAAACAAATTGCTACTTGCTGCAATCTCAGAGAGAGGGCCGCAGTGCCTGTGCTTAACTGTGAATTATTAATGTGAAAGATTTGCATGTGCTTTTTATGATTATGGCCGACTTTGATGTCTTTGCGCCCTGCTTAGGGCTTACACACAGACAACTATAATTTCTTGGCAAAAAAAAAACAATTTGCATAGACCTAGTATAGAAAATATATTGAAGTTGTTTCAATATAAAACGAAATTGCAACAATTATATTGCGCCTCCGTTCCAAGGGTAATCTGAAAGGATGAAGCACTGGGACTTGTTTAAATCACTATCAAGAGAAAAGGAGAAAAGTAGCACAACATCTCTTTGGCAGCCAGGCTCTTAATTCTGCAGACCAACGATTTCAATATCACTGAATGGGAAAAATGGAGGTAAGCATCTGCAACAACTCCAATAACCGGCAGCAGATCAATACAGCTAGAAAGCTGCCCTCCTCGGCCTAAGCCTTCCAAAGAACTCAGCCCGACTTGCACGATTCCTTACAAAGATCGCATTGTAGAACTCAACACACTGGTTCAGCTCGTACACAGTGAAGAAGGAACTGGTGAAAAGGGAAATTTTAGGTAACTCTCCCAAGTCAAAATCGCTATTTCTCTGAAGAATAGAAAGGCAGGCATGCTGCTGAGTGCTTACTTACATACATGTGGCTCTCAGTATATGCCTGCCCCATGGCAGAAAGAAGAAATCAGTAGTTTCTCACAGGAAACCCGAAGTACAGAGGGATAGGATGGATATCAAAGGGGTTTGGTGTTTGTATCTCTTTTTAATTCCAATTCTGCACATCCTCGGGCTAATATCTATAATTGCCCAAGACCTGCAGTAGTTGAGGGCATCTATTTAAACAGTCGATATTATTGAGTGCCTAACTTCAAGCTGGCCCGGTTCTCTGTGCTGAGAATTCAGGCTTCTGGCTTGATCAAGTGGAGGAGCCATTCGCCAAGACCGGGAATACAAGAGGAAGGGTAAGCTGGCAGCACAGACGGCGTGGAGGGGTATATTAGCTTCCTAGGGCTGCCGTAACAAATCACCACAAACTAGGTGGCTTAAACAACAGAAACGTACTGCCTCGCAGTTGTGGAGGCTAAATGCCCAAGGCGAGGCGTTGGCAGGGTTGGTTCCTTCCCAGGGCTGTGGGGGACAATCTGTTCCAGGTCTCTCTCCTAGATTCCTATGGTTTGCTGGCCATTGTTGGCATTCCTTGACCTGTAGATCCACCACCCCCACTTTCACCTTCATCTTCACATGGCGTTCTCCCTGTGTATTCTCCCATAATCTTTGCTCTGTGCACATCTGTCTCGGTGTCCAAATTTACTCTTTTCATAATAAGGACATCAGTTATATTGGATTAAGGGCTAATGAGCTCATTTTAACTTGATTTTAACCTCTGCCAAGACCCTGTTTCCACACACGGGCCCATTCTGAGGTCCCAAGGGTTAGAACTTCAATGCATCTTTTTTGAGGGACACAATCCACCGTCTAACACGGAAGCGAGGGAAGATGGTAAGCCGGGTTCTCGGCCTGGTGAGGGTGAGCTATCTGTGCGTGCATGGGTCCTCAGACCAGGAGAAAAATCTGAACGAGAGACAGAGTTGAGAGACATATGTTCATGGATCGGGTCAAACGGAAACAGATGTTTGAAGGCCAGGTTCTCGGTGAGGATGGTGTGGCTAAAGCTGTGACATGAATGAGACTGCCCCGAGAGGAGTTACAGTGCTTCGGAGAGAAGGGGCACCAAGCAGGGAACCCTCAGCACATCGGCACTTCAGGGGTAGACGAGGGAGGAGGGGCTGCTGTGGAGGTGTGAGAAGACCCAGGAGGGTGACATCGCTGAGGCCCAGGGAAAAGAAGGTCTGAAGGGAAGGGTCACTGCTTCCATTGAGGAATCCCAGTTGTCTATGATGGTATGACGAGCTTCCCCAACCTTGGCAGCTTAACGCAACCATCACCTGTTATCTCTCAGTTCCGTGGGCAGGAGTCTAAGCAGGGCTTGGAGCAATGCTCTTGCACCACGTGGCACTAACTGGGGTCACTGGGTGGTATTCACCTGGGGGATGAACTGGTCTGGAGGGTCCGATATTGATCCCTCCCATGTCTGGCACCTGGGGGTGGGAGATGGGCAGGGGAAATGGCTGGACTCAGCTGCACGTGTCCTGCAGAGCACCCACCCATGGCCTCTGCAGCCTGTGGTCTCAGGGCCAGGCTCTATCTGGTTTGTGCCTCTTTATCCTTCTGGTCCCAGCGGAATCAATCTTCAGCTGCAAAATGAAACCGTGGGATTTCTTGTACAAAAAGGAAAAAGTGTCATTCAAAGTAAGAAAAATAATGTACACTGAAAAACTTGTTAAGAGGATAGATCTCATGTTAAGGGTTCTTACCACAATGAAAAGAAAAGGATTAAATGAGACAACCAGGTAAAGACCAGGTACAGGGTCTGGCACACATTAATCATCCATTATTACGGTTGCCATGATGTAACCAGTTCCAGAAGGCTTATTATGAAAAGCAATATACACATCCATTTCCCTCTCTCCAGAGGCATTTTGGTAGCTATTTTTATAATCCAGCATTATCTTTTGGAGGGCTGGGCTGGGCATGAAGGGAGTTAGGGAATAAGCCTGTTCAAATTCAAAAATGATAAAGCTTTAAAAATGGTTAAGACTTAGAAAAGAAAAAACAAAAAAACTTAAGGAAAATCTGCACATTTTCAGTTAACTAGAGGACGGTATACCCTCCCTGAAAAGAAAAGCTCTTACAATGAGAACCGCATTGCTATTGAGTGAATCAGAGGTAAACAAGTTAATTTATTCAGGCATGACTATTATTGACAGCATCCAAGTTACTTAAACATATTGGTTTAAAATGTGATTTAGACAATGCAGTTACATGTTTCATATTTAAATATATTTGATGCCATTTTATGTTGTCAAATATCAAATTTTTTTAAAAAATCAAAAGTGAAAAAATGTAAACCTTGGTATTAAAGTTCTCATGAAAGTACCACTACACTAAAAGCATTAAATCTGATCCGTTTTCATGGCATTTGGTTGGGATGCGAGTTTCTATCTTATCAATAGGCATGCTTCCCATAAGTGCCATATGAAGGACATATTTCATTCTAGGTCAAGACAGCTGATCCCATCAGGACCCAGCAGAATGCAGATGGTCATAATTTCCAACTAGGACTGAGCAGCAGGTTCAACAAGTGGCCACACCTGTTCCAGAAAACAGGAATGAAAACAGCCCTGACCCATCAAATATCACTGCACTTGAGGTGAGCCCAGGTGGAGAAGAATCTGGATGAAGACTGAAGACAAGAGCATCAAAGAAACAGAAATGCGGCGGTGGAAACAGGATGGCCAGGAAAGGTAGAACATCGAGGATGCAATGCCCCCTCCCAGCAGAGCAGGGGGCTGTAGAAAGAGCTCGGCAAGATGGCTGACGCTGTCGCTCACCGCCACGGCTGCAGCAAGGCACTCAGCTCTCAGCCTCCCCACTGATCACATAGAAACACAACGCAGCTTCTCACCAGGGGGTCGTGACAACAGGCTGATTGGTGGAAAGCACCCTCTATGCAAGATACTCTCATTGTCATGGGCCAGTGGGGTCTTCCTCGATCCACTTGTTGTCCACCTCCTCCCGACAGGAGAACACAAGCTGGGCCAGAATCCAGCTTGAGAATTATCCATCTTCCCTGAGAGGAAGAAACCCCAGCATCACGCCCTCCGGGCCCTCCCAGTTCTGTGTCACCACCAGCCACCCTCTGTGCAAAAAGGCCCGACATTCGGCGGTATGAACGCACAGCCATGACATGGGACGACTACATCAGAGGACAGTAATTTCACATACATTGCTGTAATCATATGGAAATAAAATGTCTCCCCAACATGTCAAGTGTCACCACCCTTTACAGCAGCACCTTTTAAAACACTTAAAGGACACGTAATTTTGTCATGGTGATCAGAATATCTACAAAACCCTGATATAAGTAGGGCCCGTCTAAAGCAAAATTATATGACAGCAATAGGGAACTACCAGTCATAACTTAGCATCTAATCAGCCTTGCTCTAGAAGGCACAGCAGAGATGCTGCATGAGAAGCTTCCTTATTTGAGGCTCTGGAAGACCTGAAGGCCAGTCACCAGCAAGGCCATGTGGAGAGACATGACGGGCTCAGGTTCTGGAATCAGAACAACGTTGGAACCCTCTCTGCAATTTATTGGCTGTGTGTCCTGAAGTAAGTCTCTCAACTCCTCGGTGCCGCCTCTCTTCCTCATGAGTTAAAATCCAGCCTTGCCAGATTGTTGAGAAGGTTTGAGAAAAGGTAGGCCCCAATGAACAGCAGCTACTATTATTGTTGTTATTGTGCTAGTAAATATTTTAATAGATATTTTTTCTTCAAGGCAGAGAACTAAATTTCATCTAAAACGACATCTCTGTTAATCACACATTAAATATTTAATGAGCACCTAATATAGTCAAATACTGTGGAGGAGAAAAACAAACAAGATGCAGGATGTCTCACCTCAAGGTAGTTATAATGTCATGACAGCTGAAGATGCTCCATTCTTGGTCACATGATTTGTAAAGAATCTTCTGTATTTTTCATCAAGTTGTGAATAATATTTTTATGTATGTAACTGTGGCATCCACTAAAGGGAAACCCCTGGAAGGACCAGACCACATCTGTCACAGAGCTGGGAGAGTGCCCAGCACAGCCCTCATAGGAGGAGCTCAGCAAGGAGAAATGGGGATGGGGGTGAGGGTGGGGAGACACTCAAGTCAGAAACTCCCTGAAAAAAAGAAAAACAAACAAACCAGTCACACCACTTACTGACAGATACTGACAGGCTGTAGTCAAGGAGAACTCGGTACTTCCTGTAAAGGCTAGTGAAGCAACTTCTCTAGTTCAAAATAAAGACGGGGAAGGTAGATTGGGTGATTTTTCACGTGTGGGTTGGAGGGCGTGGGCTTGGTAGTGACCTACCTCCCCGTCCTCTTCTCTCTTCACACATACACATGTTATTTTCTGTATTTGCAAAAAATGTACAGAGTCCTCCTGAAGGCCATTTTCTGGCATTTACACAGCACACAGCTTTGTAGTTCTGGATTTATCCAGGACCACCACCGTTCTGGTCAAGTCAGAGCAGACAGACTGACAGAGGACAAATACGCAGAGCTTCAGGGAACACTTTCCTGAAAGTGACACGGGATGAGAAGTGGACCCATTGGCTTCTTCCCAATAAACTGGAAGGCAGCCTGATCACAAAGCCTTCTGCTGGGCCCACACGGGCCACCGACCACCTCAGCGGTGGGGTTATCGCTGCACGTTGGAAACAAACGTCCCTGATCAGATAACACCAGGCTCCGGATCAGACAGGGCAGCCCCTTATTCAGATTCAGATTATTCAGTCCGTCAGAACTCTGTAACACTGCCAGATCCCTCCTGGGCACCACATTATGATCCCACCAGCAGGCACGGTAGCCACGTATGAATCAAATGTCCCTAGAACACAGCACACTCGGCGAGCACAAGTTCGTGACCTAAAACCCCTTCCTGGACGGGAGGCCCAGCAGAGGCGAGCAGAGACGGCCCCTGCTCACCTCTCTGCCCCACGTCTTGCTCCCGGGCAGGCCCATCTCCTTCCAGGCTTTAATTCCTGGACCACATCCTCCCTCCACAGATACCTGCCGGCCTCTCCAGCCCCACAAGGAAAGCTGAACACCACCTCTTCCCTCCAAGCGGCACGGCCAGCTGGACTTCTCAATGTGTGTGTTAAAGGTGCCCTTGGGGTCCTCTTGTGAGTATCCCAAGTCACTCACAGTCCTTAAAAAGCCCCAGGGAGGCTGCCCGCAGGAAGCTCCTGCAGCCCTTTTCTCTGCACGCCCAGCACCCTCCCTCACATCCAGATCTTCAGGCGCTCCGGCATCAGGTCTCCCTGAATCCACACCCCGCCCCCGCCTCCCAACGCCATCCCCAAACTCGTCCCAAGTGGGCCTCCAGCCCACCACCGGAGGAAACCCAACGGCCGGAGCCTTCCCGCTTTGCCATCCTGACCACAAATCCCTGACCCTGGCCTCCGCCCACCCAGGCTCCTGCACTCCTCCACGTACACCCTTCACTCCAGCCACGCAGCCCCCGCCCCCATCCCATCCTCTCCACACTCCCCAAGGGCTGCCCGGAAGCCAACCTCCATTCAGCCCTCACCGCGTGCTCTGCTTCTCCCCACCAGCCCCAGCTCGGAGCTCCTTGAAGGTACGGCTTAGTCCTCATCACCTCTGCATACACCTCTCGAGGTGCCGAGAGTTTTACACACCACAAGGTTTTGATCGATACTTGCTGAACATACTACCTAATCCATCGATGCAGCATAATGTCTAGAATGAGGGCCCTGGCAGCAGCGCAGATATCCGGTACTTGCCTGCTGACAGCTTTATTTTGTGTCTCCACCTCTAGAAGGTATCCTGCCTGAGGAGACAGGCCTGTCGGTCTGCCTGGTCCCCCCGCCCTGCACCTCAGCATCCAGGGGAGGAGCCAGCCCCCAGGAGGCACTTAGGGAATGTTTTACTAATTCAGTGATCTACTCTCAAGTCCCGGCTCTGCCGGTTATATTAGCTGTGTCACCTTGGGTCAGGGACTCGCTCTAAGCCTTAGTTCCCATCTCGGTAAAACAGGAGAACAGTGCAGCATCCTCTCCTAGAGCTGTCATGAGGCCCCAGTGAAGTGATGCAGGTCCAGGGCTTGGGGTGGGGCTGGACACCAGAAACGTCTGCAGTGACACTGTCACGGTGTTCCCGCCACACCTCTTTCATTCCGGTTTGCTTTAAAGGTCTGAGCAGTTCAGTGCAGCTCGA
Source organism: Lipotes vexillifer (assembly GCF_000442215.2). Taxonomy (NCBI): domain Eukaryota; kingdom Metazoa; phylum Chordata; class Mammalia; order Artiodactyla; family Lipotidae; genus Lipotes; species Lipotes vexillifer. Next base: position 5,386,301 of record NW_006788200.1, read on the forward strand.
AGCACTCTGGGCTGTGCCCCCAGCGCCCTCCACCCTCCTCTCTGCTCCCCTGGACCCAGCTCATGCCCATCCCCCAGGTGGGGTCCTGCACGCCTCACTCAGAGAGAGTCTAGAACATGGCAGGCCATGCGGATCAAAGCTGGGCTCTGGGAACTCGCCCCCCTGGAACTCGGCCTGGAGGGCAGCAAACTCCCCTGAGAAGGAAGCAGGCTGGTGGAATGGCTCCATTCTCCCCCCATCCTCCCATGGGAAGGGAGCTGTGCACTGCTGCTGCTATGGGACCACAACTGAGGTGCCGGGCCTAGTGAGCCCTGAGCTCACCCTCAGAGAAGAGGCTCCTCTGAGCCAAAGCACCCCAAGCTCTGGCCCTCCTCCCACCTGCTCAACCTTGTTGCTGCAGTTGGATGAGGCTAGGCATCCCATTTCCATCTCACTGACGGTAACTCAGGTCTGATTTGGCCTTTCAAGGCCACCCCCCACCAAGTCCCCCTATCAACTAAGGTACACTGCCAGGCGAGGTCAATTCATAATTTAAAACTTCACTGCATAATGCATCAGATATCTTATTATAAATTATTCACCACAAATTGCCATCTGGACGTTTAGGGAACTTGGGGGGACATTTAAAAGGGAACCGGGCATTTGCCCAGCATCGTGTCAGTAATTTGGTTGTTGTTGCTGCCATTTTATTTGCTAGGAACCCGAGCAGATGGACCCCACTCCCCTCCACCTAAAGCCACTGGAGAGCTGTGTGCTGCCCATCCTGAGGGCGGCCACTGGCCCAGTCCCTCTCCCTCCCCAAGTCCCTCCCTTGCTCCACCTTCACGACAGCTACAGGCACATGTATCACAGGAGCCTGTCTCGTCTCCCAAGAGCACAGGGAGAACCATCACCTACTGCTGACCTGGTAATTATCAGAGACTTCTCTCCTCCCCTCAAGTTGATAAAAGGAACTGATTTTCACTCACCCACAGCTCAGTATTCGCAATAGAAGCCCCCCTGAAAAGGGGATAAGAGCTTACAATGGAACCCAGTGAGGGTACCATTCATCGAGTTTGCCATTCGACCCTAGCGCATCCTTCTCTTAGGCCACTGTGCCGAATCCATCCCTTTGAGTAATCATAACTGAATGTCTACTACTATGATGCAGGTACTGTACTATTTGCTAAGTCATGAAGAGAATACCTTCCCTGTTAGGAAGTTCACAGACCAGAAGCTAAGATGCTCATGCAAACACAGCACTACAAAACAAATGAGATCTGAGGTCCACTTTGTTCTAGGCACAATCTGAGGCAATGAGAACTGTATGTAATTACATTTATATTCAAGGTCAGTGGGGATGCAAAAGATTCTGTGGTCAGCTCTGCTCGCGTGGGGAAAGGGTGAAAGAAGGCTGCACAAACAAAGAGATGCCTGAGCTGGGTCTTGAGGGATGGCTAGGAGTTTGCCAGGCAGACAAGGAGAAAGAGCACTCTGGGAAGAAGGCCCGACATGCGCAAAGGCTGCAGTCAGGTAACTGCAGCTCACAGACGGAACTGCAGGTGGGCTTGCATACATGAACACTTTAAGGGCGAGATGCAGCCTTGAGGGTGCTGCTGTCGGGGGGAGTTGTGGGGGGGAGGCGAGATATATGCTCTTCCTTTAAAGAGGTCAGTGTGTTTCCACTTCATCTGTGACTAATGATTCTCACAGAATCTTTGTGAAGGTGGAAAGAAATGGAATTTTTCTCATTCTTTCGTAACAGAATAACTGGAACCCATGCAGCCCTCTCTTCTCGCCCTCTGTTAATAACCCACCCTTCACCAGAGTAAGATATCATAACTCTAAGGTACCATTCCATTTAAACCTTATGGATCTTCCTGGCAACTAAGAGATTATTGCCAAATTCACCCCATCCTGAGATACAAATGTGAACGAAAGAATGGAAGCTTTGCCTTCCAACAAGGACTTCTAGAGCCCTGTTTCTTCCCTGAAGACTATACCAGTTACTGAAAATCTGATGGGTTTTCTATGCAGCAAGCAACAGGTGACCCAATTAGGCCTGCTTAGTAGGGAGGGGAAGGGTGAAGGGGCTTTGTGGCTGCATGCTGTGTGTCCCTGAGAGACATCACCAGACAAGGACAGAATAAGCCCAGTCGCTTTCCCCCAAGCAAAACATCTCATTATCCTCCTTCATACCTGCCGGCTGTGCCCAGCACAAGGTGCTGTGTCCAGGTGAGGTTCGGCCAACACCATTGCCCCCTCGACAGAAAGGGCCACAGTACTGACCCAGGGCATGGCTCTTTGGCCCTTCATCTGTCACCACATTTGGCTCTGTTCACTTTCATGCAACGAAGTCAATCGACAGTGGAATAGACAGACAAAGTCCTGCTCTCTCCCCAAACAATATCTCCCCAGACAGCCATAACTTTCCACCAACCAGGATAGGAAATTGAATCCATCCAACAGTTCTTCATCTGTTTCCTCCAAAAGTTGAGTGCTCCAGGTGGTTGTGTATTTAAGGGAAATTCTCTATTGGTTTTTGATAAACTGTTTATATCACAGTTTGATATTCTTTGGCTAAACCCTTTCTGAGACTCTGTTCAAATAGATTAAACACTCAAAACTTTGAAGGGTTTTTCTATGCCTCCTGGACAAAATTTCAAGACTTCCACGATCAAATCAAGAACGTAGATACCCTGAACTCCAATTTAATAGGCACTTTCGGATGGCACTGAAGGTATGAACGCATCACAAAGCCTGCAGTATGGGAGAACAGAGGACAGCTTCTTAAGGTATCATTTCTAGGATGAAGGCTAAAAATTGTCTAACACAGCCAGTTAGCCTCAAAGGAAGCCTCAATAAATCAAGCCCACTGGGGAGCCAGTGGAATATAAGGCCTATATCAGGAGCAATCTTCTGAGCATCGTGTCCATATGAGGCAAGAATTCTCCCTCTAACTAGGGCACAGGACCCTCTTAGGAATGAAACTTTGGATTATGTTATAGTATGTTACTGTATCTGAGAAAGCAACCTAGGCATTGAGCTGGAAATCTGCATTTGGACGATACTCTCATTTGACTACAGAATATTCTTCTGAGTTTTCATCATCAGGACAGCAGCAACCCCCTGAAACGTAAGCAAGTCATGGTCATGCCATTCTCACGCACAGCTCCATCTCTGATTCCAAAGCAAAATACAGGTGATCCAGAGCATATAAAATCAATGAAGAGAGTTAGTACACAGAAAGCACTTTGAACCCTGAATGAAAATTAGCTACTATATCAATAGAAATAATAACTTCCATTTCCCGAGGACCTACCATACACCAGGACAGGTGCTCTCTAATTTGATCTAAGAGCAAACCCTACAGGGTCGTGATAACTCCCACACTGTACAGATGAAGGTGAGGAAACGCAAATTTTGTTAGTTTCTGCCTTGTTTGCAGGCCTTTGTTAATGAAAAGTCATTTTTATTTATTTATTTTTTTATAAAACACTGCATTCCATACAAAGAAGCGAATGCAGCCAGCATTTTTACATCATTGCCCAACTTGGATAAAGACAAAAAGCCAGGAGGAAATACCTAGACTGATACATTTCCTGAAGTGGATTTTTCCCCTCTGTGATGGACTTACTGTAGCACTGAGCTTTCCTCACATCACTTACACATCCATGTGGCTGCCCTGTCCACTGCTGGGAGGTGGCTATGACCCAGAGATTCACTCTGCCACAACTTCTGAGATCCTCGTGGTGACAAATGCACTACGGACTAAGTACCCACCAGGCCCTCCCTGACCAGTTTCATCCCCTGAATGTCTAAGGAACAAAGAGGGCCAACTTCCATTTCAATAACTGGGAGAGGATTTAAGAAAAATAGCAATTGGTGCCACCACTCCCTCAGCAGATGCATCACTCTAGGGCCCAGCACAGCTGTCAAACACAAGATTCAATCTGCAATCAGTTTGTCACAACAGCCATCTCTCACTCTGCCGTTCCTCGGGGGAAACAATGTAAAAACAAACACACGTGCAAGACTCGAGACAAAAGGCAGCGGCATGTGGGTGCTCAGAACTTTGGAAGAGCACTGGGTCTGAGCTCTGACCTTGCAAAAATGTCGTGTGTCCCTTCGTCTTTTACAAGGCATGCAGCCTTTTCCACAGTAAACCCATGGTCCTCGGGACCACATGGGTCTGGGGCATCTCCAGAGGCACCAGGAAGCAGAGGGGAACCAGGATTTCTCCACAGTGCTGCGGAATCTTCACAACACAAGAGCCTCTCCAAATACTACCCACCCTCACATGTGCTCTTGAGTCTATGGAGGGCATTCTCTTTGGAACATTGCCTCCTGTCTCAGGAGTAAGTTCAGCACCTCCAAACGAGTCTGCCTGCTTTTATCTCTGCAGTGCCTCACTTGATTTCTAAAGTGCCCCATGCTGGGAAGACAGTCTTGATAATAACATAGTATAGCAATTTGGGGGGGCGGGGGCAGGTTCCACCACTAACAGTAACTACTAATTTCCTTTCCTTCCATCCCATTCAAGTGCACATTTCTCAGAAGGCTCTCTATCATTCCAAAGAGAGCTGTTTATCTGGATTCCTCAAGCTTCCTTCAAAGAGATAACTAGGATTAACTTCCGGTGGAAAGCCTTTCTGCACCACTCCGAGTTCAATGATGGGTCCCTTCTATACATGTTCCTACAGATCCTTTACTTCCCCACATTAAAGCATTATCATATGATGTTAGTTATGGAATGAATGTCTGTGTTCCCCAAAATTCATATGTTGAAACCCTAACCCCTCAGTGATGGTGCTTAGGGGGTGGGGCCGGTTTAGAGGAAGTTGTGAGGGTGGGGTCCCATGATGAGATTAGTGTCCTTACAAGCAGAGGAAGAGACATCAGAGCTTTTTCACTCTTCCAAGTTAGGACACAAGTCAGAAGGCAGCCATCTGTAAGCCAGGAAGAGAGTCCTCATCAGAACCCAACCATTCTGGCACCCTTATCTCAGACTTCTAGCCTCCAGAGCACTGAGAAATAAATGTCTGTTGTTTAACCCACCCGGTCTATGGTATTATGTTACAGCAACCCAAGCTGACAAGACAATGTTACAGTGATTAATTCTCTCTCTCTACTCCCTATTTTACACCGCGATCTCTGTAAAGGGAGTGATAAGGTCTATTTGTGCTCTCCGCTGCATCCCTGGCACCTAGTACAGGGTTTGGGACGTTAACAGACACTAAAGAAATATCCATTAGATGGATGGATGGGTGCATGCATGGGTGGGTGGGTGCGTGGGTGGGTGAGTGGATTTATGTGTACGAGCATAGATGAAAATTATGGTTTTGAAGGACATTCAATGCTGGAGGAAATGGCTATGACATAATAAGTAAAATGCAGGAAAGAAAATTATATAAACAATGTGATTTCAATTATGTGAACATTTACACATGATTAGGGATCTGGAAGGAAATAAGCTAAAAATGCTAATAGTGGTTGTCTCTGGGTGGTAAGATTAGGATTGATTGTTGCCCTTCTCTCCATTTCCCATGTTTCCATAAATTGCATGTATTACATTTGTGATCCAAAATAAGATTACATTTTTAAAAAGGAAACTACTAAGAGAAAAAACACCAAATGCCTCCGCATTTTAGGAGATTTTCTCCTCTAAAATCAGAGACACTTCGGGTGGGGAAGCCCAGACACTGGTAGATTCGTGTGCCCAGAGGTCAGGTGCTCACACCTCTCCAGGTCTCCCGGAAGCATGAAGGATCCTCACACGCAGCCTTCGTCTCTTCACAGAGGGCTTCCCTGTTAAGCATTCTTTCAGCTTCAGCCATTCAGAGATGGAGGTGAGGGAAGGGCCACCTCTGAGGACAGACCAAAAACTGTAAGGAATCATCAGACCAGCAGAAAAAGATGGGGAAGGAAGCTGACCCAAATCTTGAGAACCGTGAAGACCAAGACTAAAGGAAACACAAATCTGTTCCCCAAGCAATTGAAGAGATCCTCCCAAAGCTCTAAGGAACAGAGGAAGGTCATTGCTCTAAAGGTAACTTTTTTATGGAGTAGAAGGGGCTGAAGTTATAGGTAACGATAATAACTGTGACAAGTACAGCTACCATCTGTACAGAGCTTAACACAAAGGTCGGCAAACTCCAGACAGTAAAGAGCCAGGTAGAAGATATATTTGGCTCTGAGGGCCATAGAGCCTCTGTGACAACTACTCAACTCCACTGTTGTCGTGCAAAGCAGCCACAGATAACACATAAAAGGATGAGCATCGCTGTGTTCAAATAACACTCCATACACAAAAACAGGCAGCAGACCAGATTTGGCCCGAGGGCTATAGTTTGCCAACCTCTGACTTCACAAGGCAGGCATTATTAAACTTCTAATTTCATTCCCACAACCCTAGGATGGGGAAAACAAACTCAGAAATAAGTCGCTTGCCCAAGCTACGTCACCAGAAAGTGGCAGGCTGTGACTCAACTCCACGCCAGTTTGACTCCAAAGAGCTCACTCTTTACCAGGAGGTCCTCGTGCCAGCATCATGCTCAGGGTGGGGACCCAGGGGCGAGCAAGACCCAGACCTTGCCTTCTGAGGTTCAGAATTTAAGATGGGCATCTGCCCCACAGGTACCTACCTGGCACCCGCTCGCCAGTACAAGTATGTCCCAACAGAAGAAAACAGGCGTCAGGAACACTAACGCCCACAGCCCAGACACACACTGAGTGTACCAATTCCTATGCAAAAGGGTTTCACGCTCTCCACAAAGGATATTGCCAGGAAGTGAGCTCACTTGGGGCTTTTAAACACTGGTTTATACGTCTGTAAGTCATGAGGGCAGAAGCCAAGAAACAAAAAGATAGAGCATGAGGAATCCTTACTGGAAATTCACTGTACCAGGTCACAGTTTCACTTCATGGTTAACAGCATAGTACCTGAGGGCAGGTAGACCTGGATGGGAATCCCAGCTCTGCGTGACTTTGAGCAAATGAGCCAAGCCTCAGCCATCTCCCCTGTTAAGCTGAGGTTAGGAATCCTTACTGTCTTGGGGATGTTAGGACACAAGATGGGGGCCAGGGATTGTGTTTATCTTGTCCATCATCATATCCACAACACCAGGATCAACAGGAAGTACAAAATAAAGGGAAGTAAGAGAAATTAAAATGGAGACTTTCTGAAATAAGTTAAGTCAGCTGGAAAATAGGACTAGCACGGGAAGCAAGGCACAGCTGCCTTGTAGGGCTGGGGACCAGCCTGGAGATACACAAATATACCCTCTGAGTGAGCCCAGGAGGTCTCTCTCTCCCAGAGGCAGGTGTGGATGGCAGTTAAAGCAAGCAGTGAGGGTACAACATGGCTTCTGCTTACCCATCTCAACACAGACAGGTTCCAGGACCCTGGCCCTGCCTCCAGCCCCTGATGCTGGTTTATTGCCCTAAGCTGCCCGCCTCCTATTTCCCACTCTAGAATAAACTCTGACCTTATTAACCTCCAGCAAGCAGGGGAGTGAACACCCAGCCTGACCCCACACCCCTTCCACGAGCCTTTCTGGGAAGCTGCCAAACTGGAAGATTTGCAGGCATTTTTCCCTAATGCTGAACCACCATCTGCACACCTGTGGCTGCTTCATCAACTCCGAAGCCAGAGACACGGGAATGGGCAAGAAAAGTGACATTTTCTGCATCTGCAGCATGCCAGGGACCATGGGGCTAAATAGACAAATTCTGTGATGGTTTCTGTATGGCAACCCTGAGAGTGTTTTCACCCACATGTTTAAGAGGGGGCTGTAGCACAGAGGGGTTATGTCATCAGCCCAAGGTCACACAGCTTGTAGGTGGCAAATCTAGGTCCATCTAAGCCCAAGGGCTCTCCAGCTCACCTTCACTCAATGCCCATCTTGCCCTACTTCCCCCGTGTCCACTGTACACCAGCCACAGCGGTCTCCTTTCTGTTCTAAGAGTCTGCTGCTCCCCTTCCCTGGAATGTTCTTCCCCCTTCTCTTTACCTGGTTAATACCTGTTCAACCTGTGGCTCTCAGCTCAGTTATCACTTGCTCAGGAAAGTCCTCCTGGCCACCACCCCTGACAAAAGTCCAGCTTAACCCTCCACCCTCACCACTCTCTCCTCCACTGGGGCCCTGGGTCTTTCCTTCATAGCATTTATAATCGAATGGCAAGGTGGATGAATATTTTCTTGTGGTTTGCCTACCAAACAAGACAGTGGATTCCAGGAAGGGAGTAACTATGCCTGACTTCTACGCTACTAAACCCAAGCACTTCCCACGGTGCTTGGCACATAGCAGGTGGTCAACTGAATCTGATGAATGAACAAACGAACTACCATCTACACATATTCCCAGGACAGGAGGCCCAAACATCATCTTCCTTGAGTTTAGCACAAGCATTAATCACACGTGCACACACCCACACAATCTACCACCCATGTTAAGTTCTTGAAAAGCAAGATTACAAATCACCCACCACTCTTTTCAAATTATAGCATAGTCCCAACCTGCAGTTTCCATACTGAACCTTGTACGTGTCATTTCTAGGTGCTACTGCCACTTCAGTTTATCTGCCATTGCTACTCAAATGACCTGAAAGAAGAATTCACACAATGCCAGAGAGAAGTGGAGTCATTTTTCATAAACTGAAGCAATATCTTTTTGTATCCACCTCCTACAGTAACTGAAATAAAAACAAAAATAAACAAATGGGACCCAAGTTAACTTAAAAGCTTTTGCACAGGGACTTCCCTGGCAGTCCAGTGGTTAAGACTTCACCTTCCAGTGCAGTGGGTGAGGGTTCGATCCCTGGTCAGGGAGCTAGGATCCCACATGCCTCACAGTCAAAAAATCAAAAGGCGTAAAACAGAAGCAATATTGCGACAAATTCAATAAAGACTTTAGAAATGGTCCACATCAAAAAAAAATCTAAAAAAAAAAAAAAAAAAGCTTTTGCACAGCAAAGGAAACGATAAGCAAAACAAAAAGACAACCTACAGATTGGGAGAAAACATTTGCAAATAATGTGAACGACAAGGGATTAATTTCCAAAATATACAAACAGCTCATACAGCTCAATATCCAAAAAACAAACAACCCTATCAAAAAACGGGCAGAAGACCTAAATAGTCACTCCTCCAAAGAAGACATACAGATGGCCAAAAGGTACATGAAAAGATGCTCAACATCGCTAATTATTAGAGAAATGCAAATCAAAACTACAGTGAGGTACTACCTCACACTGGTCAGAATGGCCATCATCAAAAAGTCTACAAGCAATAAACACTGGAAAGGGTGTGGAGAAATAGGAACCCTCCTACAGTGTTGGTGGGAAGGTAAATTGGTGCAGCCACTATGGAGAACAGAATGGAGGTTCTTTAAAAAGCTGAAAATAGAACTACCATATATGATCCTGCAATCTCACTCCTGGGCATATATGTGGAGAAAACCATAATTCAAAAAGATACATGCACCCTAATGTTCACTGCAGCACTATTTTACAATAGCCAAGACACAGAAGAAACCTAAATGTCCATCGACAGATGAACGGATAAAGAAGATGTGGTACATATATACAATGGAATACTACTCAGCCATAAAAAAGAGTGAAATAATGCCATTTGCAGCAACATGGATGGACCTAGAGATTATCATACTAAGTAAGTCAGACAGAGAAAGACAAATATCATATGATATTGCTTATATGTGGAATCTAAAAGAAAAAAAAAAAAGACACAAATGAACTTATTTCAAAAACAGAAAGAGACTCACAGACATAGAAAACAAACTTATGGTTACCAAAGGGGAAAGGGGGGTGGGGGAGGGATAAACTAGGAGTTTGGGATTAACGGATACACACTGCTGTACATATAAAATAGATAAACAACAAGGACCTACTGTATAGCACAGGGAACCATACTCAATATTTTGTAACAAGCTATAAGGGAAAAGAATCTGAAAAAGACTGTATATATAATGTATAACTGAATCGCCATGCTGTACACCTGAAACTTACAATGATATTGTAAATCAACCATACTTCAATAAAAAAAAATTTTGAAAAAGAAAGAAAAGCAAAGTGGGCTCATTTTTATAAAGCACTTGGGTGAGGAATGGATACACAAAAGGCTACAGAACATGCAAGAGCTTTTCCACAAAGGTCCCACAGCCCTGATGATACCTGGCAAAGAGACAGTGGCACAAATTCACTCACTCACTCAACTAACACCTACAGTGATGAGTATAAAAAGGGAAGGATCTTGACCCCCCTCCCCTCCCCCTACTCCTGGGGCCTATATTGTTGGAACTGTGCCCAACGCTTTACACTTAGGACCAGACAGGACTTAAGAGCCAAGGTTGGAGTTGGGCAAAAAGCATGACTCCATGACTTACCACTGTCTGTGTGGCCCTAAGTCTCCTCGTCTGCAAAATGAGGCTAACACTAGTGCCTCCTTCCAAGAGGTGCTGTCAGGACCAGGTGACTTAGATGCAGGCAAACTGCTTCTTAGTGCTCCCTGTGTGACAACTGTCACCCCATCATCTGTGGTCCCTGAAGGAATGTAGCTCCCCCCAGGGAGCAATCGTGAGAGGTTCCACTTAGCATCATCCAAGTGCTCAGCACAGGTCATGCTTTTGATGAGGACACTCACACAAGCTTGTAGGCTGCATCTGCAGAACACCCAGCTCTCCGCAGCTGCCCCCTGCTCAGCCTCCCCTCTCCTTCCGATTGCAGTGCTCAGCCCAGGGGTCTCCACTAAGAACCTCCTGAGCGCAGTAATGTGGCTGGTGAGCAGGAGAAGAGCCTCAGCCCTTTTCTTCATCAGCATGGGGGTCTCTGGCCAACCTAAATGAATCTTGGGTTCTTCCCAGCCCTCCACACGGGCCTTGGACTCAAAGGTTCACAACTCAAGGGGGAGTTCCGACCTCCACCTTACTAATTAAGTCAGGTGGGGGAGGAATTCTAGCATCTACTCTGGAAGTGACAGAAGTGGGTAGCCTCTCTCCCCTGCAAACAAATTTTCCCTCTTTGAGTAAAGGACCCTGAGATAGCCCCTTAAAAGTAACACCAATATTGGGGCAAAGCTCCTTTATGAGTGTCTTCAACCGTTCAGTAAGCTAAAGTCTCCCTTTAAAAGAGCTAATTGTGGAACAATTGGCCACCTAATGCATTCATAAATCAGACATCTGAGTCTTAGAATAATTTCCCCATAATTCATGTTAATCATTCCACTCTCGTAACAAGAATCATCTGTTTAAAGGAAACCTTTACCAAGACAGGCAAGAGCCACTGGATCTTGCTTTAAAAATCTCTCCAGAGCTCAGAAAATTTTCTATTATTGACAGAAAAGTTACTGCATTTTTAACAGGCACTTTAAATATTACTCACGCAATCTAAGCTGTTTTCCTAAGTCAACTTACACAGTTTTCAAACCTGTATTACGGTTGACCTTATTAAATATTCTGTAGTGCCACTTACACATCATGGCACACAAAAGTACAGTCCCAAAACTTTGGGCAGCAATGCGATAAAGGGACTCCTCATATATCGTCCAAGGGGAGCATCAGAGGCTCTGAGCAGGGCATGGACTCCCACGAGATGCCGTGGGAGGCAGAGACAGGGGACGGGTCCCCAGAAGAACTCTTTGCGCAGAAGTTCCGTGGGTAGGCAAGCAGACAAAGATCTGGCTTTTCTCTACTTTCATCAAGGATTTCACTGAATTCTCTCCAAGAACACTCTCCAAGAGCTCCAAGGACAAGACAGTATTTTTCAATCTTATTAAGGTCCAGAATGTCAAGGGGGTAACAGGACAATGTGATGTTTTCAAAATGGAAAACTTGGAACAACCTCTCATCAAAATCTATAAACCAGATAATAATAATACCACAAGTAGCTGCCATTTACTGAACACTACTACCAAGCGTTGTGCTAAATGACGTAGATTAAGATCTCCCTTAATCCTCACGATAATCCTATGAGACAGGCATTATCATCTTCATTTTTCAGACAAGAAAAGACAGCCAGAGATATTAGCAACTAGCCCATGGCCACCACACCAGAGAGTGGCAGAGCCAGGCTGGAAGCACAGGCCTGTTCAATCCTAACACCCAGGCACTAAATCCTTACTCCAAACCAGCCCAGAAGGTCAAAGCTAGAGTCCCACCCCGCTCCCACCTCCACCATATGGGACTATGTTCAGGTGAAGAGTCATTGCCATTAACCACCAGTCAACTGTCAATATCTGTCAAAATAGTTCAGCTCCTTTGAAGGGGCAGGCCCTTGAGTAAGGCTGAGACCTCCGTGACTGAGCAGGAGTTTAATTAGAAACAGTTGGGACAGGGAACCCACCTCCAGCTTCCAGTGAAATCAGTAAGGAACCAGAGGAGAAGGAGCATGGCTCTAAGTAAAGGTGAGAGAAAGGGAGATAGATGCTCCAGCTAAGTGTGAACCAGTTGGCAGCAAAATAAAACCAAATCAGACCAAGTGAATGAAGAGAACAGCAAACAACCATGGCTGCAATTGTTAAGGAAGAGGGAAAAGGAGGGGGGAGGGGGGAGGGGGA
>NW_006788200.1:5400193-5411130 GCF_000442215.2 Lipotes vexillifer
GGAGGGGAGGGGGAGGGGAGAGGGAGGGGAGAGGGGGAGAGAGAGCACAAGCTGTGACAACTGAGTCAAATAGCAGTGATTCTGTGCTCTGAGTGGTGGTGTTTCGTTTGTTCGCCTATTCAATATGTTTTGGAGTAGATGAAATAAAACTACTTGGATTACATTGACTTCACATCAACCTGGATACAGGGGAGGGAGTTTGCCTGTACTTCCTAGAGTTTGTCTCCCTCTAGGCTACCCTGACCAAGGGTCCCCTCCTTGGTTCCCCAAAGTGAACCACTGACCATCACTAGTCAGTAACAACTGGTGAAAAACGTATGATGCAGAGCAGCAGCCTGGCCTCTCCTGGGTCCCCCTTAAGCCTCCAACATCCCTGAACCATCACACCCAATGCTGTGGTCAACAGTCAGCAGGGAGCGGCACTTGAGCACTGTGCAGGAAAGAAAATACAGCTGAATTTTAAAGAAATCAAGTCTCTGGGCATTTCTAGAGCAGCTCCAAACAGATCGTGGCCCCGGATGAAACACATGAGAGACACTTTTGCTGAAGAAGTGTACAGCTTAATGGAAAAAAATATAAGTAACTCCACTAGAGATGTGCCTAAGAACATTAAATAAGATCACGGGCATACAGTGAGCAGACCATCAGAAGTGCCAACACATGGGAACTATTATTACCATTACTACCCCATGTTAAGCTCCTCTTGCTCCCCAGTTTTATCTGCTCACAGTCCTTCACGTCGTCCCACATAAACCACACATCCCAACAAAGTTTTTCAGCACAAAAAGTTTGGAAATCTCCCTATACATCTTCTCCTCTCTTTCATACTGTTTGAACCAAAACCTGCTAGGCACCAACTACCTGTCAGGAACTCGGCTGAACTGTTGGGATGTTAACATAAAGCAGAAAAAGCATTTGATGAAATTCAACATCCACCCGTGATAAGAACTCTCACCAAAGTGGGTATAAAGGGAACACATCTCAGCACAATAAAAAGCCATTTACAACAAACCCACAGCCAGCATAATACTCAACAGGGAAAAACTGAAAGCCTTCCTGCTAAGTTCAGAAATAAGACAAAGATGCACACTCTCACCACTTCTATTCAACATAGTATTAGAAGTCCTAGCCACAACAATGAGACATGAAAAAGAACTAAAAGGTATCTAAAACTGGAAGGGAAGAGGTAAAACTGTCACTCTTTGCAGATGACATGATACTCTACATAAAGAATCCAAAAGACTCCACATAAATCTATTAGAATAAATGAATTCAGCAAAGTAGCAGGATGCAAGATTTATATACAGAAATCTGTTGCATTTCTTTACAGTAAAAAAAAAAAAAAATTCCATTTAAAATCACATCAAAAGAAAAAAGAAAAAGAAAAACCTAGTAATAAACTTAATCGAGGAGGTAAAAGACCTATACACTGACAACTATAAAACACTCATAAAGGAAACTGAAGATGATTCAAAGAAATGGAAAGATATATATCATGCTCTGAGATTGGAATACTTAATGTTGTTAAAATGACCATACTACCCAAAGCAATCTACAGATTTAATGCGATCCCTATCAAAATACCCATGACATTTTTCATGAAACTAAAACGAATAATACTCAAATGTACATGGGAACTCAAAAGACCCTGAATTGCCAAAGCAATCTTGAGGAAAAAAAGAACAAACAAAGCTAGACGCATCACCCTTCCAGACTTCAGACAATACTACAAAGTTACAGTAATCAAAATCGTGTGGTATTGGCACAAAAATAGACATATGGATCAATGGAACAGAATAGACAGCCCAGAAATAAACCCACACACCTACAGTCAATTAATCTATGACAAAGGAGGCAAGAATATGTAATGGAAAAAAGACAGTCTCTTCAACAAGTGGTGTTGGGAAAGCTGGGCAGCAGCATGTAAATCAATGAAGTTAGAACACTCCCTCCCATCATACACAGAAATAAACTCAAAATGGTTTAAATACCTAAATATAAGACATGACACCATAAAACTTCTGGAAGAGAACACAGGATCAAAACATTCTCAGACATCAATCACAGCAACATTTCCTTAGATCAGTCTCTCAAGACAAAAGAAATAAAAGCAGAAGTAAACAAATAGGACTTAATCAAACTGAAAGGCTTGTGCACAGCAAGGGAAATCATCAATAAAACAAAGAGACAACCTACAAAAAGGGAGAAAATATTTGCAAGCCATGCAACCAACAAAGGGTTAACGTCCAACATATGTAAACAGCTCATACAACTGAATACCAAAAACACAAACAACCCAATCAAAAAGTGAGCAGAAGACCTAAATAAACATTTCTCCAAAGAAGACATACAAATGAACAACAGGCACACAAAAAGATGCTCAACATCGCTAATTACTAGACAAATGCACATCAAAATCACAAAGAGGTATCACCTCACACCGGTCAGAATGGCTATCATCAAAATGTCTACAAGTAATAGACACTGGAGAAGGTGTGGAGAAAAAGGAACCCTCCTACACTGTTGGTGGGAATGTAAATTGGTACAGTCACTATGGAAAACAGAATGGAGGTTACTTAAAAGCTAAAAATAGGGCTTCCCTGGTGGCACAGTGGTTGAGAGTCCGCCTGCCGCTGCAGAGGACACAGGTTCGTGCCCCGGTCCGGGAAGATCCCACATGCCGCGGAACAACTAGGCCCGTGAGCCACAACTACTGAGCCTGCGCATCTGGAGCCTGTGCTTCTCAACAAGAGAGACCGCGATAGTGAGAGGTCCGCGCACCGCGATGAAGAGTGGCCCCTGCTTGCCGCAACTAGAGAAAGCCCTCGCACAGAAACGAAGACCCAACACAGCAAAAATAAATAAATTAATTAATAAACTCCTACCCCCAACATCTTCTTTAAAAAAAAAAAAAAAGTGTGGTTAGCTAATGATGGGCTTTTGAACCAGAAGACGACGTTGAGCGAGGGCTGGGAGAATTGTTTTCAGACACGCACATACTAACGAACCAGAAGAGAATTCCAGTTTACCTAGTGACGTGTGAAAATAATCTAGACAAGCCAAGAAAATGGGGGCCAGGGGTTATAATTTAAGGTAAAATTACAACTGTGCAAAGTGCCACAAAGGAGAGCATGGGCCCCTGAGAGTGAACAATGGGCACCTGGGACCCAATCTGGGGGTCAGGGAAGCTTCCCCCCAAGAAAGGAGACCTGAAGGAAGAGCTGCAAAGGCCCCACGCCACCCACACGAGGCCAGCCTGGCGGGAGGCAGGGCTGCGGGGGCACACAGAGCACTCTGCAACCACCCCAGGGCGTCCACGCACCACGAGAAACACAGGACACACCCAGGTTTGGGAGCCCTGCCTAGGCTACTCTTCCTCCCAGGAAGTTTTCTAGGCCGACCTCCTCCGGGGCTGCTGCCCCGGGCGGGCGCTGCCCTCTCCCACCCCCAGGCCCTCAGTCCCTAATGCTTCTGCTTCTCCTGCGCACAGGACAGCTTGTTCCCTGGGAGGGCACGCTCTGCTCCCTTATTAATCTTGCTGTATCTTATTAAAACGGCCTGGTGTCCGCCTGGTGGTGTTCTGCACAGAGCAGCGGGGTTCACGCGGCAAGTGGCAGCTGGGCGAGCTGCATTTCATTTCTTTTGTGTTGGAGGAATGACCTAGATGCTGCTCTGTACAACAGACTCACAGACTCACACTTGCAGGCTTTAACCCCTTCCTTCCCATCAGCCCGGTGCCCAGGTGAGAGCAGAGGTCTGGGCACCCACAGGAAGGTGTCAGCTGAGCTGGGACAGGACAATGTGAGACCACTCAGGACCGTTCCAGATGACCAGGGCAATGCCCCCTGCCAGGTGGGTGTCTCTGGGGAGGCCAGATGCAGCAGGGGAAACTTCTCTGGGGACCCTTTTTCATGGAGAGCGGTGCCCACGACATGAGTGAAGGGAGGCGAGGGCCTCGTGGTTCCCTCCATCTGTCTCTTTTCTTAGCTGGCTTCCATCCCAGGCTGTCGTACTCATTGATTCATTCACTCATTCATCCCAGTCATTCATTCCCTCTGCTGGTATCTTCTCGGTGGCTACTCTGCACAGGGTCTGTGAGGGACCCAGAGGTAAATGGCAGAACCAGGAGAAATCCTCCCAAGGAGAATACAAATAGCAAAACGCCCACCGGCACCATCCCCAGGCACTTCCCAGAGGGGAAGAGGAGCCAGGGAGATCACACAGCAGGTCATTACCCAGACTGACCCCGGGGGCACTGACTGACCAGGCAACTCGGGTAAGCTCCTCAAAATGGTAAAAGCAACCAGGACCACTGACTTAGTCAGCTCGGGCTGCTGTAACAGATTACCGCAGACTAGGTGGCTTGAACAGTGGAAACTTCTATCTCACAGTCCTGGAGGCTACAAGTCCAAGGTCAAGGTTCCCCAGTGAGGACTCTCTTCCTGACTTGTACCAATAGATGGCTGCCTTCTCACTGTGTCCTCACAGGGCAGAGAGAGAAGCGGCAAGCTCTCTGGTGTCCCTCCTTAAAAGGACATTCATCCCACCATGAGGGCCTGGCTTGGTAGAATTAGCCTGGGGACTAACTAGGATCCCATGGAGTCACCAACTTAGACCAGCCCCGAGCCCATGGAAACGCCCTGAGATTTGCTTGGTCTTCTGATCGACACGGGTCTGGTGCCTCAGGTGGGCGGCGGGTGGAATTTATCTCCCGGGCCCCAGCCTGCCTCTCCGCTCAGGACACCCAGAACCAACAGATTCCACACCCCCTCCCGACCCCTCCTCCCTCCTTCTGCCAAACCAGAGAGTGACTTGGAATTGAACTTTTTCCCTCCAGGGGTATGAAAGGAAACGGAACACATAAGAGATGTGATTAAATGCTGACTGAGCTGGTCGTCGTGCCCGGGATCTGACAGTCGCACGCCGACCAAGTCTGGCAATTTTCCTCCTCTTAATCACGTCCTTGCCGGATTTAAAATGCACTGAACATCAATGAGAACAAATGCTAATAAGGCTTTAACAGGCATTGGAGGTCAAGAGGTGAGGAATGAGCCTTGCATATTTTGACTGAAAGAGGGTCAAAGAGGAAATAACTGGGATACTAAACAGAAATCTTTTGTTCAAGAGGAACAGCTTCCCTGAAAGGCAGCTGCTCCAATCAGTGATACTCACTCATTAAAGAATGTGCCGCTTGGCGTCCCGTGGCAACAGAAACACCCAGATTCGTGACTTGTACCTTTCCTGGCATTTAGCTAACGCGGTAAAGTCACCAGCAAATTTACACCAGGCCTCAACGAAAGATAAGGTCCTTTCTTGACACAGGCGGTCATTAGAGTTTTAGCTGTGGTGAAATTTCTCCGGGAAAACACTGTGGCCTTGGAAACGTCATAGCAGATGCCTCCTGCAGGAAAGCACTGACAAAATTAATGTGTGTGTCAAGTGTGTGGGGCTGCGTATTTCTCTCCCTGTGCGGGGTCGCAGGGAAGCCTTGCTCGTGGATGGACTTCACATCCACAGAAGAATCACAGAACATCTACCTGGCTGGGAGGAAGGGACAGCCCAAGACCAGGCCTGTCTGGTTTGCTCTGACTGCTGTGAGCATTGCTCTGACTGCTGTGAGCACTGCTCTGACTGCTGGTCGTCGTACCTGGCCACAACCCCGCACTTCACTCTGGTTCCAGAACCCAGCGCAGCCGTGGCCTGAGGATTCTCAGCCATTTTCTGGGCTTCCTATGCCTTCAGACGTATGGCCTCTCCAGTCTCCCAGACATGCTGAAACACCCAGTCTGTGGCTGCTTTGGATTTCCTGATTAAGACAGACCTGCTCTGAGTGCTAATGAGGCAGAACAAAGAGTGCAGTGACTTCCCAATCACACAGACCTGGATTCCAGGCCCAGCTGCCTCACTTGCTGGATATGAAACTTTGAGCACAGTCTTATCCTCAACCCTGCTTTACTCCTGTGCAAACTAGGGAGGCCTGTACTATGGAAAGCACTGAGCACAGGGCTAGGCATGTGATGAGCACTTCATAAAGGGTAGCTCTTATAACTGGTTTCATAGAAAATGGGTTTTTTCACTCCAATACAACAGTCAAAGTAGCTGGGTAAATAAGGAAGCCTCAGGGGGCTCGATAAAGCACTTTGCAGTGAGAGGCCATCCCTTTAGGTGACAGGGTTCACCATGGATTATACAAACAACCTTCCATTAAAAACACAAATGGGAAGCCGAGGGGAGCAGGATTCTCTATATCACTAGAGCACCCCCCAATCATATATAATCTCTCTGGAGGAAGGAGAGGAGTTCACCTCGAACCGTAATCCAGATGTCTCCAAATTTTCTCCTCTTAGCTTAGATTTCCACCCTTGATGACAAGATGACGACCACGGTGACTGTGACAGCCTCTAAGGTTCCCTGAATGCTTACTACATGCCAAGTACCAAACTAAACACTTTCATCTATTTGCCCATTTAATCCTCACAAGAACTCATGAAGAAAGGGCTCTATCAATCAGTCCAGGTCAGCGCTGTCCAACAGAAATATAATGTGAACACAAACGTAAGCCATGTACGTCGCTTAGATTTTCTAGCAGCCACATTAAAAAGTAAAAAGAAACAGGTGGAATTAAGTTTAGTGTTTTATTTAACCTAACATATCCAAAATATTATTTCAACATGGCATCAGTATTTTAAAATATTAATGATATGTTTTACCTTTTTTTTTTAATACTAAGGCTTTGAAATCTGGTGCATCAGATATAGAGAACAAACTTATGGTTACCAAGTGGGTAAGGGGGGAACTGGGAGATTGGGATTAACATACATACACTACTATGTATAAAATAGATAACTAGTGAGAACCTACTGTATAGCACAGGGAACTCTACTCAATGATCTGTGGTGAACTAAATGGGAAGGAAATCTAAAAAAAGAGGGGATATACACATATGTATAACTGATTCACTTTGCTGTACAGCAGAAACTGACACAACATTGTAAAGCAACTATACTCCAAAAAACAAACAAACAAAAAAAGATCTGGTGCATATTCTACGCTCACAGCATATCTCAATTCAAATGCTCAGTAGACACATGTGGCTGGTGGTCACCATGGTGGACCATGCGGGTCTACACAATGAGGAAACTACATGAAGAAACTTGGCCAGGGTCCCACGTGGACCCAAGCAGTGCATCCAGAGCCAAGCTCTTAGCTCTGATGCTCTCCTGCCTCCTGTTTGTTGAATCCATTAAACCCCAAATTCTGCAGCCCACCACGTGTACCAAGAAATAGGGGCTTCATCCTTCATTCCCAGGATTGGATGCAGATCCCTTCCTGCGTGCTGAGGTTTGAAAATGCACAGAGGGAGACACCTGCGATTTCACTTGGAAAGATCCTGACAAGGCACCATCTCTAAAACCTGCTGTAAATGACCCCAGGGTGAGGAACAGATAAGAAGGGGAGACGCACATTTTTTAGCAGCACCCAACTGACGTCAGAGGGTAGTTTCACAACGGTCCCAAAAAGGTCCAAATCTGTGTCAGAACTTCCTAGAGAGGGAGGCGAGAGTGAATGTTAGAGACTAGTCACGACTGGGTAAGGATCCCAAAGTAAAATACCAGAAAACGACAACGCTCAGCACAGAAGAATATGGAGTCAACAAAGAAGTAATACACACTTAAGCGGGGACAGGTAAGTGCATATCTCCCTGGAGACAGAGCGGAAGGGATAAGCTGCAGGCGAAGAAGGCCCTTCCCTGGCCTGCATCTCACCTCAGAATCTTGAGTTGCCCCCTCACAGACATGGAAATCATTCAGCCCAGAAACCCTCGGCAGTTGTAATGTGTGATGTAACGGCATCATGGTAATTACTTGCTGCCTATTGTGCTGTGAGGAAAGCTGCACTCAAGGACCAACATGGCTTGAAAGGTCTCCATGAGACTGGCATGCCCAGCAGAGTTTCCAGCCCAGAGACAGCTGCTGGGAACACCCAGAGCTTAAAGACAAAGAGGGTGAAAACCCCCGAGTGTGAACTGCTTTGTCTGGAGCTAAGCACAAAACTGACCCAATGTCCCCGTCAAGCAAGGGTGGGTTTCACCTCCTGCCCCCCAGCCCCCGTCAGCATCCCCGTAGAATGGTCCAGGGCAGAAACATCTGCCCAGGGCCTACAGCACAGGAGTGACGGGCCAAGCCTGAGGCCCACCACCAAGCCTCTGCCCTGCCAGGCCATGCGAGGGCGGCCAAGGCCTCAACCCCCGACAGATGAGAGTCCTGAACGACCCCAGCTGGGTGGTGGGTGACGTGTCCTCCCTGGTGCACAGTGGCTTCATTACCACAGGGATGTATGCCAATGCTGAGCTCAGGGTAACATCTCTCCATCCCATCCCAAACCTGGACCTCTGTCCGTCTGGGAGGGCTCCCAGCTCCTGCACAGGCAGCCGTTACCAGCAGGAGCTCAGCATCACACACACCCAGCTTGCCTCTTACTCACACAGTGACCTTGGTTGAGTTACTTAACTTCTCTGAGCTTCCATTTCTTCTTCTTTAATAGAGAGAATCATTTATTCATTTAACAAATATTTATTGAGCCTGGCTCTTCCTAGTTTCTGGGGGATACGAGGGTGAAGAAAAGAAAAAAGCAACCCCTCCCACCTGGAACTTAATCCTAGCTGGAGAAGGAGGTACCCAGTGGGCAGATCAACATGTATCCACAAATATAACCCCAGGGCCTCTCTCACAGGGCTGTTGTGAAGATTCCATTAAACAGCACATCTAATGCAGACTGCACACACTAAATAAATGTAAGCTATTGTTATTATGAATAGTAATAACAGTCATAGCTAGTCCTTTCAGCTACAGCTGGGCCTGGCTCCAAAAATCCAATTTGGCTGGAAGCCAGAGTGGGATAAAAGCCGGATAGGCAGGGCTCCCTTCTCCCCATCCTAACATCTTTCTGGATTCGCACCACAAGGACATCCTGCCACAAGGATGGAGCCCCAGACAGCCTTCATTTAGCAAGCTCAACAGTCCCATCAAGCCCAGGTTCACAGCAAAAGTTGGGTCTGGGATAGGGCTCTGGGGGATATATTTCCACTACCCAGGGAAGGGCCAGCTTTCTGCCAGGCTCCACGAGGAACCATGTACCTGCCTCCAAGGAGCTCACACATCGTCAGGGAGAAGAGCCTCAGAGCTACTCCAGGGCTCTGTGGCATATGGCATCTTCATGAGGCTGGAAGGATAGTAAGGGCTGCGATCCTGCCAGTGGCGTGAATTCATGGCTTTGCAGTGGCGCCCCAGGGAGCACTAGGACCCTACGAGATGGAAATGAGGATGCCGACAAGGGTGGCAGAAGCACTTAGCATATCCCTTACTAGGCACTCGCTAAGTGTCAACGCTGCTTTGCATTTATTGCCTTAACGTTTTCAATGACCCTATGATGGCAGTACTTTTTTCAACCTCCCGTTTCTAAATAAGGAAACTGAGATTAAGTGATTTGTCCAAGGATGCACAGCAAGGGAAACCAGGCAGGTGGTCTAACTCCAGAGGCCAGATCCTGACACAACGAGCGAAACCTCCCCACCTGCGGTCACCCCAGGGGAAAGGGAAGGCAAAGAGGCCGAGCCACCAACCCGCAGCAGTCACATTCAATCTAGCTCCTAGGTACAAACTCCATGTGGAATTTCACTTGGGAAAAAAGAAAGCTCCACTGCTAATTTGTAAAAAAATCATTCAAATAAATGATGACCAGTACCGAAGGATGGCTTATACGCCCAATGTTTAAAACTGTCAAGAAGCCAAATGCCCATCAACAGGAGAAGAGCTGAATTGTGGTAATAAATTCATACAATGGACTACAACACAGCAATGAAAAAGAACTACTTCTAGATACAACAGGGCAATCTCACAGACATGATGAATGAAAGAAGACACACAGAAGAATACACACTGGATGGATTCATTCTACATCAAGTTCAAAAACAGGCAAAACTAATCAATGGTGGTAAAGGTCAGAATGGTGGTTACCCTTGGTAAGGGAGCATTGGCTGGGAAGGGCGTGAGCCTTTGCAGGTGTTGCAAACGATCTTATGGCTTAATCTAGACTGGGCTTCAGAGCAATATTAGAGATAAACATTTATTGAGCTGTACACTTAAGATCTGTGTACTTTTCTGTATTATACCTCAATAAAAATATAAAATAAAAGTCCAAGAAAATCTCGATAAGTTATTTAATCCAGGATCCTGCCTTTAGGGAAGAATGGACCCAGACTCCTTTAAGAAAGAAGGCAACTATCTTGGTTGTTAAGGTAAAAATAAAGATTTTTTTTTTAAACCCCAAAACAGAAATTCAGCCGCAACAATCAAACACTCAGCAGTGGAATTAGCCAGGGGAAGCCTCACGCTCCAGGTCTGCACAGGTCATACGTGACCTCCAGCGACCCCCAGCCTGCCCCGCTGGGGAGATGAACAGTTTGATTCTGGAAAGATGTGTCTGCAGAGAACAAAGCCCACCCCCACCAGTTCAAAGGGGCTTAGAAGAATATTCCCTTCCTCTGCACCCAGGAGCATCAGGCCTTTTCAGAAGGCACCGCAAGAAACTTTTGAGTTTCTCAAAAGTTTCTTAAAAGCTAGGGACCCACCCAGTCACAGCCCCTGAAAGCAACCCAGGGCCCCAGGCACTCCTGGTCCCAGGAAGAGAGCAGCACAGATACAGCCTGGCCTCCCCTGGCAGCCAGCAAAGCCCCTCTCCCTCCTGCTCCGCGCCCCCACCCCAACCCCCCACCCCCCCGCTTACTCAACACGCAAAGCCGGCTTGCAGAGAATCACAGGCCAGGGTGCTGGCCTTTGCTGTCGTCATTGTGAATGGTTTTGATGCAAGAGGCTAAGGAGTAATGAGGGTCGCTGAGTCTGATCACAATCACACTCTGATTTGAATTACGGTTCAGC
>NW_006788200.1:5411179-5437506 GCF_000442215.2 Lipotes vexillifer
TGGAATTACGGTTCAGCAATTACAAGGTCCTCAGCCAGTAGAGGCCCTTGGGATTAGCAGGGAGGGAAGGGGGCTTCTCAAAAGGAAATTTGACCCACCAAACAAACAGGTTTCCCTTCCAAGCTCCTTGGGGAAGAGTCTTTTTCGCAGAAACCCCCTTCTGGCGCTGGGTAAGCCTCAAGGGAAAAGTAAGTCGTGGATTCATGTTATTTTCATGCCCTTGCTTTCCTTTCCTATCAGTTTCTTCTTTCTTAGATGCTGCTGTATACTGGCTCTC
Source organism: Lipotes vexillifer (assembly GCF_000442215.2). NCBI lineage: Eukaryota > Metazoa > Chordata > Mammalia > Artiodactyla > Lipotidae > Lipotes > Lipotes vexillifer. The sequence goes on from NW_006788200.1 coordinate 5,411,457, forward strand.
TGTCCCCACCCTTTCTGGTGTACCTCTCTATGTGTGCCTAGAAAAAAGACTAGGTCGACAACAAAATGTTAACAGCTGTAAAGCAGGGTAACAGACTCAAGGGTGACTTGTGCCCTCCTCTTTGTACATACTTGCACATAAAAGGGTACATTATTGAGAGCTGTACTGGTGTCTTTTTGCTCGCCCCTTTGTTTTTGCTGCAGTATTCTCACCAATATGGCACCTCACTTCCCTGACCCATGAAGAGGAGTCCAGCTTGAACTTCTAAAGATCTGGGTTCTCCTTGCTCCACAGAAGAGTAAATGCTATTATTTGTGGGTTTCAGAATGAGGGGGGAGGAACTGAGAGGCAGAGGACAAGCCCTCCTCCAATTTCTGTGTTTTCAATTTCTTGCCCCAATGAGGAAAATTACCTGTATGAGCATCTCCACATGGCCGGTGGAGATGCAGGTCTGGGCTCAACACTGAATCGGGGCACGGCCTCACACAGGTGGCCGTCTTGGGCAGCGACGAGCAAATGGAGGCCTCCAAGGGTGGGTTGGGGGAGCTTGACTCCTCTGGGCCACAGGGCCCTGGTCGGGGAGGCACCTGTGCGGGCCAGGCCCTCGGGGCCCGCCTCCCTCCCTTCTCAGCCTCCCAAGTCTCTCTCAAGGGAAGGAGCCTTGAGAAATTCCTGACACCAGGCCTCTCGTCTATCTCAGCAGGTTGTGCCTCAAGTTGATTCAACTTTAGGAAAAAAATTTAATGTGTGATGTCTTGCTCTCCGAGCATCAAAAAACAATTTGGTCCTGTTACTTTTTTTTTTTTTTAATTCTCTACAAGGAACATGTATTACTCGTGGAATAATAAAGTACACTTTTGCAACAAGGCAAGACATCGGCAATTAAATAAGCTGACAGATCAACCGTGGGAGCTTCCGCATGGTCACCAGCTGTAGCAGAACTCAGGATTCTCTTCAGAATGTGCTCAGAAGAAACCCCTTGATGTTCTCTAACCTAGACAGATTCCAAAGGCAACAAATTAACCACATCAGTCCTGAAAGGCAGTCCTTGTCCCAAAGAGAAATTAGCCCGGGTCTGAAAGAAATCAGGCAAGACTAAATAAATGAGAACACCAGGAGACAGAGCTAGAAGAAATGCAGCGCAATCACCTCCTCCCTGCCGTTTCTTAGCTTCGTTCTGCATGGGAATTGTGGCCTGAGGGACACCAATCCCAGGAGAGACCTAGGCAGATGCTTGGGCTATGGGGCCGGAGGAGGAAAGGGAGAGACCAGGGACGGGGAGGGGAGAACAAGGCGGCATTGGGAGTACAGGAGGGACAGGCACAGCCACGCCAGCTCCGTAAGATGTAGATGGGCCGGCTGATGATCAAAGCCAGTCTTGAAGGTTGAGCTAAACAGCAGCAATTTGTCTCAGACATGGATGGCTTCCGTATCTGAGCTGGAAACACAAATGAACCCAAAGGCCCTTCACGCAGATGAGGTCGGACGCCCCAGTGAGCCGGAGAGGAGACTAAGATGCTGCCCACAGTTCGGCGCAGATGGCCCCTTACTGCGCAAAGTGGCCAGACGGGTTCCAGGACCCAGGTCAGCATGTCTGTGGCACGCGGCTCCTGGGCCTTGGCAGGCCACAGCGGGCTCAGCGCCTGAGGCAAAGGCTCTCCTCCACAGAACAGACAGCAACGGTGAGCTCGAGAAGGAACGCAGTTCCCTCCTGGGGAGCTGGAATATGAGTCCCCTCCGGCCCAGCAGGGTGGAGAGAAGAGAGAGGCAGTAGAGGGGCAGAAAGGCAGCCTGGTACACTCTGAGGCGCCCACAGAGGCCGCTGCTGTATCCTGAGCCACCTCCCAGCTCTCAGCAGGCTTGGCTGTTGGAGGGGTTTGGGTTTTGCACAACTGTTCCCTGAGCCTCTCCCCTCCCCCCCGCGAGACATGCGCTACACCCCGTGCTCTTGCAGCGCCCTGAGCAAGCCTGAAAGAACCCAGCACCCGCTCCCTGCACCATCTAACGTGGAGGTCTACCTCCAGGGGGTGCTACACAAGGCAGTGCATGATGGTCGGTGGACAGGAAACACCTGCCAACCCTCCCCCACCCCAGGGACCGATGGTGTCAGGTTCCTGTTTTGAAGCCACTAGCATGAAAACTCATTCTGCCTTTCCAGCACAACAAAGACAGACTAACCATCTGAAAAGAGTTCCATCATAATGAATCTATTTTAATCTCCTTCAAACACAAGAGAGATCAAAACACACACAGATTTATCTTTACTGCAAAAGGAAAAAAAAAAATCCTGGGTAATATGCGAATGTGTTTCTATGCTATCCTGTGGCTTTACCTAACAAAAAAGGAGGGTTTCATGTTAAAAAACATACTGCTAAGTGACAAGGTCTCTTAAGACTTTTGCTGCTTCCCAAGCAAGCTGCAAATACTGTTGAACGGCATCCATTGCCCACTGGAGGGTACTGGTGCTACTTAAAAATCACATAAGACAAGCTCATGATTTTAAACTTTTTACTCACTGCTTTGGCTTAATAGCTATAAATCATACATTAAGTCAGCGTCTGACTGGAACGTGAAATCTTCCTTCCATAAGCCAAGACACATCTGGCAGTACCCTCATGCAAGTCGCCAGCCAGGGCTTGACCGTCTGAGGCTGTGGAATGAGTATGGTTGAAAACTATCTTCTCTTCGTGGATGCATCTAGAGACTGTCATACAGAGTGAAGTAAGTCAGAAGGAGAAAAACAGATATCGTATATTAACGCATATACGTGGAATCTAGAAAAATGGTACAGATGAACCGGTTTGCAAGGCAGAAATAGAGACACAGATGTAGAGAACAAACATATGGACACCAGGAGGGGAAAGCGGCGGGGGGTGGGGTGGGATAAATTGGGAGATTGTGATTGACATGTATACACTAATATGTATAAAATAGATAACTAATAAGAACCTGCTGTATAAAAATAAATTAATTTTTAAAGAAAACTATCTTCTCTTTCCAGAGTCCAAATAAACTCATCTCTCAGGTACTTCAGACCTTAGTGGTGGATCACTTCATGAGCCCCAATGGTGAGAGCACTGAAACCAGTTCCCCTGCACAGACTGAATCATCAGACTAAATACTGCCGCTTTAACACTTAGTAAGAATTAGAATGTCAGGGAAGAGCTTTCCAGGCATTCATCATTCCCCTCTTTTTCCTCTAAGATATTCATATAACAACCCCCTAAGACCCACACCAAATAAACTCACCAGACCGACAGCTTGACAGAGCAAGTGTCGCACGTGTGAATCACGCTCCATCTGCAGTGTAAGAGAGCCACCTTCTACCAGCAGGACTCCCTAAGGGCAGAGAGGTGGGATTGAGAGGGAGGGGCACTGCGGGAGGGGAAAATATGCAGAGAGGTAATATGACATGTTAGACCACATTCAAAGCCAAAAATGGATGGAACTCAACGGAAGATGCATTCATGTAATTACTTTCTCGGTACAGTCCTCTGGGTGCATTTTCCTAAGCAGGTAATGAAGCGGTCTGTGTTTATCGAATATGTGAGCGTGACCTTCCGAAAGAAGCTGAGGCTTAGGAAGAGAGAACCCAGGGAGGAGAGGAGGTAGAACTGCCCAGTGGTAGAAAGTAACTTATATATGTTCACCTTACAATGGAAGCATGTAATACATGACTAGGTCTCAGAAGTTTGATTAGCTGCTGGGCCAGGACTGGTTAAACTTGTGCAACAGGTAAAGATTGTCCCCTTGTCTTTCTTTCCCTCTTCCACAATCTCCACATAGACTACCCACCAGGCCTGCCCCTCCAAGACAGCAACTCGGGCTCCAGAAGCACAGTGAAGAGCATGGCCTTTGGAGTCAGAAAGACCCTGGGCTCAAATCCCAGCACTGCCACTTACTGTGAGTCCTTGAGTCAGTCACTTAAGCCTCCAAGCCTTCCCCTCCCATCTGTAAAATGGGGATATAAGAACTTCTCAAGGAGCTGCTGTGAAGCTCAAGTTATATAAAAACATGTAGAAATTTTAAAAAAACCTCAGCACACTGCCTGGCCCACGGAGGACTCCACAAACGGCAGCCCCAACTGTCTTTCTCCCACCCTCCCAGCCCTCGATTTCCACAGCTGACCTGATGACTTTTTTTCCTGTCAACACCAGCAGCTGTTTGTTTTTTGCGGTACGCGGGCCTCTCACTGCTGTGGCCTCTCCCGTTGCGGAGCACAGGCTCCGGACGTGCAGGCTCAGCAGCCATGGCTCACGGGCCCAGCCGCTCCGCGGCACGCGGGATCCTCCCGGACCGGGGCACGAACCCGTGTCCCCTGAATCGGCAGGCGGACTCTCAACCACTGCGCCACCAGGGAAGCCCTAGCAGCTGAGTTTTACCTACTCCTCTTCCCCAAGAGGGGAAGGGGGTGGGGAGAGTAGGAGCAGCCTTTGACACCTCCCTCATCACGCGCCTCACGCCCAAGGATGCAAGCTGCCTTCGCAAGGCCAGCCAGTCAGGGCGACTTGACTCCTTCCCTCCAGCCAGGGAGGGAACACAGGCCAGGACCCAAGACGGCGGCGCACAGGCTCAGGGCAGATGGGAGCATCCCAAAGTCAGGTCAGCCCTGACCCAGTTGGAGATGACTTAACAAGACTGGGGGTATCTGAAGCCCCTGAGGCCAGGCCCCAGGCATCACCCTGCCCTTTCTCTGTGCCAGGAGGCACCTGCCACAGGCCGAGGAGACCACCAGCCACCGGCTCCTTCTCAGGAAATGCCTTCAGTCTTTTAGGCCTTGGAGTCTATTCCACCTCCTTCCTCCCCAAGGAGTACTGAAGCAGCAGCAACTTTACAGTCAAAGCTCCCACTAAAACTCAGCCACCGGCTCCCTCCTCATCACGGCTCAGCAGATGGCTCACGGGCCCAGCCGCTCCGCGGCACGCGGGATCCTCCCGGACCGGGGCACGAACCCGTGTCCCCTGAATCGGCAGGCGGACTCTCAACCACTGCGCCACCAGGGAAGCCCTAGCAGCTGAGTTTTACCTACTCCTCTTCCCCAAGAGGGGAAGGGGGTGGGGAGAGTAGGAGCAGCCTTTGACACCTCCCTCATCACGCGCCTCACGCCCAAGGATGCAAGCTGCCTTCGCAAGGCCAGCCAGTCAGGGCGACTTGACTCCTTCCCTCCAGCCAGGGAGGGAACACAGGCCAGGACCCAAGACGGCGGCGCACAGGCTCAGGGCAGATGGGAGCATCCCAAAGTCAGGTCAGCCCTGACCCAGTTGGAGATGACTTAACAAGACTGGGGGTATCTGAAGCCCCTGAGGCCAGGCCCCAGGCATCACCCTGCCCTTTCTCTGTGCCAGGAGGCACCTGCCACAGGCCGAGGAGACCACCAGCCACCGGCTCCTTCTCAGGAAATGCCTTCAGTCTTTTAGGCCTTGGAGTCTATTCCACCTCCTTCCTCCCCAAGGAGTACTGAAGCAGCAGCAACTTTACAGTCAAAGCTCCCACTAAAACTCAGCCACCGGCTCCCTCCTCATCACCAAAGCAAGGTCATTACTATTCCAAGTGCCAGAAAAGGGACACGTTGTCCTCCCCATCCCCCAGAACAAGCACAGAGGCCTCTCTCTCCTGCCATCTCTGTGTCCTGTGCCTCAGAGAGCCAGTCAGGATGGAGGCCACATTTTCCAAGGCTGCGCTCTGCGTCCCCAGCTGGCACAAGCCACACGGGCTCTGTTCCAGGCATGAGGGCTGGGGCCGAGGCTGTCAGCACAGCAGGGACATATGGCCCCGTGAGCTCACATGGGGACACAAGGGGCAGAGAGGCGCCTTCTCTTTCCGGCTGGGAGCGTCTCAGGGGTCTCTCAGAAATAACCACAGATGGTCACTTAGAAAGGATGGCAGAGCTGACCAGTGGGGCTCTGCCCACAACAGTCTGCTAGTCAGGCTCTGTCCCACCTTGAGCCCAAACCCTGCCCAGCGGCTAAAGCAGACTAACCTGGGTTTGAGTCCAAGCTCCAGCACTCGCCAGCTGCATGGCCCTGGGCAACTAACTCAGCGTCTCCCAGTAGGATGGTAATTGGGCCTGTATTTGTTTCTTGTGGCTACCATCACAGATTACCACAGAGCTGGTGGCTTAAATTTTTTTCTTCACCTTTTTAGAGGTCAGAAATCAAAAACCCAAGGTGCTGACAGGCCCACGCTCCCTCCACAGGCTTTCAGGGACAACCCTTCCTTTCCTCTTCCACCTTCTGGTCTGTCTTCATATGACCGTCCTCTCTGCATCTCTGGGTATCAAATCCCCTCATTCTTTCTTTCATAAGGACACCAGTCACTGGATTTAGGGCCCACGTTAAATCCAGGATGATCTCATCTCAAGATCCTTAAATTAATGACATCTGCAAAGACCCTATCTCCAAATAAGGTCACATCCACTGGTACTAGAGGTTAGGACTTGGACATATCCTTTGGGGAGACATGATTCAACCCTATAGCACCTATCACACAGGGTGACTCAGATTAAAAGAGATAATGTCTGTAACATATTTTGCATGAGATCAGGCACAAGGTAAACAATAAACATTATAAGTGGGACTTCCCTGGTGGCGCAATGGTTAAGAATCCGCCTACCAATGCAGCGGACATGGGATCTATCCCTGGTCCAGGAAGATCCCACATGCCGTGGAGTAACTAAGCCCGCAAGCCACAACTACTGAAGCCCGTGCACTCTAGGGTCCGAAAGCTGCAACTACTGAAGCCCACACGCCTAGAGTCTGAGCTCTGCCACAAGAGAAGCCGCTGCAATGAGAAGCCCACACACCGCAATGAAGAATAGCCCCCGCTCGCCGCAACTAGAGAAAAGCCCATGCGCAGCAACGAAGACCCAACTCAGACAAAAGCAATACAACAAACAAACAAAAAATTATAAGTTATTATTATCACAGTCATCATCATTATCTCCCTCTCTGGGAAGCCTTCCTGATACCTCATTCCAAAAATAATCCGAGACAATTCAGACTCCCCCTCTAGATGACAACCTCCTTAAGAGCAGGGACCATGCTTGTTGACATTTTCCCAAGCACCCATAAGACTGTAGGGGAACATGGTCTCAACAGCGAGATCATGGACTCTCAGGTCAGACAGGCCCATGTCTGGAACTTGGCTCTGCCACCTTCTAATGATGTGACCTTAGACATGTGTATCAATGTCTGCTATCAGTCACTACCATCTGAGGAACAGGAATATTACAGCCCCGCAGGAATGTTATGAGCACCTCAGATAACACATAGTCCAGAGTGACCAGCAAACAGTATGTGCTCTGTAACTAGAGTCATGATGCACTGCTGGTGCTCAGCAACTGTCCGGTTCAATAAATATCTGATCACAAAATAAGTGGATGCCACCAGCCACTCCTCCTCATTGTCCAGTCAAGGCACCAGATCACACTAAGCCAATCTACATCCTTGCATAGACCTCACAGGCAGGGCCGGCATTGAGCCCACTACCTCACCTCCTCCACAGCCCTAGGACTGAACCCCCCACACACACAGACTGATAAACCACTTCCTTCATCCGTCCTTCAGGCTCTGCCAGGTAGGTACCTGCCACACACCAAGCACCTCTTGGATGATCTTGAGCAGGGATCAGCAAACTTTTTCTGGAAAGGGTCAGAGAGTAACTATTTTAGGCTTTCTGAGCCATACGGATTCTCCCTGCAACTACTCAATTCTGTGTCATGGCATGAAAGCTGCCATAGACAATGTGCACACAAATGAGCAAGGCTGGGCTCCAGAACAATTTTATTTACAAAAACAAGTGTTGGGCCATGGGTTGTGACCACTGCTTTTGAGGGTATATAAATGAGTAAGACTCAGCATCCACACAGAGAGGAAAGGACAAGCGGAGGACAGAATCCAGGTGTCTCATCCCCACGTCAGGCTATTGAACTATGTCCTACCTTGTCCACCCAGGATCGATGAAAAGCACACTTCAATGCAGACTCACAGATATAGAGAACAGAGTAGTTGTTACCAGTAGGGGGGAGGGCCAATGTAGAGGTGGGTAGGGGCGGGTACAAACTACTGGGTATAAGATGGGCTCAAGGATGTATTGTACAACACGGGGAATAGGGCCAATATTTTGTAATAACTGTAAATGGAAAGTAACCTTTAAAAAACTGTATAATAATTAAAAATTTTACTTTAAAATTGTTAAATTTTAAAAATTAAAAAAAAAATTTAAGTACACTTAAACCAGGGAGAAAAATAGTAACAGTTAAACCAAAACTATTTGTCAATGGCACAGAGGAAATATTTGTAATATAAAATCCAACCAACAAATCAGAAGAGTCTGTTCATACAGACATTCAACAGGTATTTAGTGAGTTCCTACTGTGTGCCAAGCTTCTGCTAGACAGTAGAGATATAACAACAAGGAAAGCAGACCCAGCTCCTCAGGGGGCCCACAACCCAGTGGATGTGAGAGCTTCGTCTTGTGGGTGAAAGCACTGAGCTAAACGCTACTGGAAGGCACACAAATTATACAAACCCATGGAATACAAAGAAACCCACTGAACATCGACATCCTTTTCAAATGTTGAGCTAAGTTCTTCCTGTGTTCTCTGATGTGATCTCTGGGGGGCAGGGGCATGGAGAGAGTTGCCGTTCAATTCACAAGATACTGTAGAGAAAAAGCAAGGTCACAAAATTGCATGCTTCCAAAACTATTTTTCCTGATATGCAGCCTGGTGCCCAGAGTTTGTAGGCCTATGCTAACCCATGCCATCTCCTGCCCTTGAAGTCCACACGGTGTGATGGGTTTAAGGCTCCAACCTCAAGGGCTCCCCCGCCCAGGTCTGCTGGATGACATGAGGGCTGCTCTGACCTGCCAGCTCCACACGGATGTGGACCCAGTTTCCACCTCGGTGGGGCACTGACACATATCCCACTGAATTTGCAGCTTTCAGCTCCTCTGCCAGGGCTGCAGATTCTGCTCTGTAAAGCCCTCTGACTGCTCGACAACCTCTTCAAAACAGGCAAAATTAATTTTAGACAAACACTTAAGAGGAAAATAAAATCTATCTGGAGGACTTGCCAACACTCACAGCTGTGACACTGACAAGAAAAGGGCTGCAGAGCAGAGAATTCGCCTCACACCATTCACTTGTCATCATACACCGTGCTTTGCAGAGATTGGCATAATTGAGGGAGGCAAGAAAATAGGCCAACTACAGCAAAATTCCACAGGCTCGTCCCAAAGACCAATCAAGACAGGATGTAAGAGGTACAGATAAAGCACACGGCCAAACACTTCCTGAGAGATGATTTTCATCACAGGCTTGCAAATGATAATCCAAGTAGAGCTTGTACCTCCAGGTATATCAGCCCTCTTTAAAATAGTACAGAAGCACCTCCAATTGCTCATGTGCTCTAGAGTCACACTGGACTAGGAGAAGGGTCAAGGGCTTTCCATGCTTCCCAGGACCCTCTGCCCAGGTCCTGTCTGCCCCTCAGAAGCCTACAGCCTCTCCTCTGTTAGGCGATGCCTGCCTCTGTGGACCCCAAACGTTTCCATCCCTGTGCTCTAATACTACTTTGACTTGTTTTTAAGTTCTGACCGCCCAGAGAAATGCTGGACCACACCCTTCATCAGGATTCAAGGGGTCACTGCCAAGGTGAAACAGAAGCAGGAGGAACCCCTGGCTTTGAAGCCTTAACCTGCTTGGTCCCAACACTTGACAAGCAATCCCAAAGCTGGTGCTGCTGGTGAGGGCCACCGTTTACAACTACGGCTAAGGAATACATTTGACTCAAGCTCCTCAGGGCTGGAGTGTGGAAGAAAAGCTGCATCACCTTGGTTGAGCACAACATCGTGGGCTCCACACAGCTTAGCTGGGCTGTCCCGATTGCCACGAGCACATGATCTTTCATCAGGGTTCAGATGGGGCATGTAGGTTTCAGGCATGCTTGATGGCCTTTTGTGGGGGAAGGCCTAGGCTATAAGCGGTACCAACAAATTCTGGGACTTGTGAGAATGTTAACGGGCCCTCTCAACACGCAGGGATACCACCACCCCTGCCCTACTCCACCCTCTAGGATCCTGCCCACCCAGATCCACGCATATGAGTCCAGGGCACCTGTACATCCCCTTGGCTTCACACAGCATTCTGCATTCTTTCTTGCTCTCATATAAAACCCCATGTCTTTGTCCTGCATTCCCTAAAGTTAGAGGAGACCCTTCCTCCTCTTCTCTGTACAAGGGACTCTGCAACCTGGGGGTACTTACGGATTTTCTATTTAATAAAAAGGGCAAAATAGAAGACAAGCTGGCAGACAGAAATCCCCTGTGGACTGAAACAAGGTCACGGAGAAGTCACTGTGAGGAAATGATGCTTGCTGGAAGCTGTATTTATCTCTAAGCAAATAAAGGACATTTGTTCCCCTGTCTGCTAACACAATGACCCCTGGGACCAAAAGAGCCTCCCAGCCTAACTCTTATATATTTTTATTGAAAAATTGCAAATTAGATTAGCTTAATTTGACCACATCTGCCTTTTTTAAACAAAGGAAATTACCATTTTAATAGGAATACCAGCTATTTGTCTAAGGAAAAAGGTCCTTTCGAGGTCTGCTTTGCCTGTTCTGTTTCCATTTTTAAAAAGAAAAGAGAAAATGGGCATCAGAGGGCAGAGGGCAGTTGGTCAGGCTTGAAAAACACACAGTAGTTCTGGTGAGCACCACAAAGGGCCAGCACCCGACAAATCCCGCTTCCAGAGATGTTCTCAGCCGCCAGAGGCAGCAAGGGCTTCTCGTGTGTTCACGCTGCCTGTCTTGGTTTCCTTCGGCAAAGCTGTACTGAGCCCCTTCTGCGTGCCAGGCATGGTGCTGAGTGCTGGGGATTCAGCAGAGATCAAGGCACTTTCCAGAGGAGAAATGCAGGAGAGAAGCCAGAGGTCAACTGCCTGAACAGAAGCCTGGAGTTAGAAAGGAAGGAGCAGGTGGGAGAGGGGGGTCGAGCACTCCAGGCAGAAGGAACAGGGTTGGTGGGAGCACTGGGGGACTGGCCGGCAGCAACCACAGCGTGAAGGGCAGCCAGCATGCAGGCCACCCAAGGAGCGAAGGCTTCACGCTGAGGGCATGGGGGACCATCACTGGTTTCCTTTTCAGAAGATCCACTGGTTGCTGTGGGGGAGGTGAACAACCGTGAGAGAGTTTAAGCAAAGCGAAGACGCAGCAATGATGCTGCTGCCCTGCGTTTGAATGGGGTTCCCTTTCCTCCCAGCCCCACCTAACCTCAAACCCAGGCACAGTCCTCCCAGATCGCTTCCACCAATCTCTCCCTGCTCCTCTCTGCAGCTAATCCCCCCTCCTGTGCCTGTCCCTGATCTCCATCCCTCAGGTGTCCCTCCCTGGGATTTGCACCCTCGATTAGTGCCCCTTTCTCAGGCATCCTCCATCACCCCCGACCGTCTCCTCCTGACCACCCCCCAACTCCGCGATGTACAGGAGCCCCTGGCACTGCCGCCCACAGCGGTCCTGGCTGGGTTGCCAAACGCCCTCAGCACAGGCTGTGAAGTGCACATGCGAGTCCTGTCCTTCTCAGTCACTCCACCCGGGCGGCAATGCGACCCGCCTTCTGCTCCCACGGCTTGCCTGAAAGGTGCTCTGCTCAGCAACGGCAATGACCTCTGCACTGCCAAATTCTGCCACTCTTCTCAGTTTTCTTCCTCCTACTGGCCTTCCCCACTCCAGACCACGGACCAGCCCTCCCTCTTGAAACCCTCCTCCACCAGTCTGAACAGAACAACTGAACGGAAAACACGGATTCTACCCATGTTTTCCATCTGCCTTTCAGATCACCCCCTCACTGGCTCTACTGCCTCTTCCTGCTGCCCAATGCAAACTGGCGCCCAGGCTCCATGGCCCTTTATATTTCCCTGTTCTCAGCCAGACCCTGTAGGAGCACAGCTTCACCACTGCTGCCACTCCCCATCCACAGACATCCACCTTCATCTTGACCTCAGCAACTTCAAAAACTCCAACTCCAAGACCTCCCTGGCGCCCCAGTGGTTAAGACTTCGCCTTCCAATGCAAGGGCTGCGGGTTGGATCCCCGGCCGGGGAGCTTAGATCCCACAGGCCTCGGGGCCAAAACACCCAAAACATAAAAGAGAAGCAATGGTGTGACAAATTCAATAAAGACTGTAAAAATGGTCCACAGCACAAACATCTTTAAAAAACAAAACAAAACAAAAAAACCCAACCCCCAGCACACAAAACGCCTTTCGCCAAGTTTTCCTACTTCTGTCAAGAATACTAGCCCTATGACTAGAACACTCAGTTCTTCCCAGAACTTTCCTCTTTTCCTCTATAAACCGTTACCAAGTCTTAGCAAATCTCCCTCAACAGCTACCAGGGCGATTCCCAGAGTTAGAGCAAAGGCTGCAGGCTCTGGAGACAGACTGCACCAGGTCACATCCTGGTACTGCCACTAAGAAGCTGTGAGACCTTAGGTAGACCAGCTGCCTCATTGCTATGCCTGTTTCCTGGTCTGTAAAAGGAGGGTAATGTAAGTACTGAGTTCATAGGATTGTTCTAAGGGTTCCAGGTGATAACACAAAGCATGTGGCACGGCATGTGGTAGCACACAGGAAGAATTCAACTAATGAAAGCCACAGTTACTAACTCAGTTGTCCTGGTCCATCGCTTCCTTTCCATTTCCTTCCACCTCTAGGCCCATACTCGGATTATTCCAATACATACTGACTTGTCTCCCTTTTTCCAGCCTCTTTTCACCTAAATACATACCAAATACCTCTTTCAGATTTACCTTTTGAGGTCGCACTGTTATCGTCTCATCCCCAGTTACCGACAAGATAAAGTCCAGCCTCCTCGTCCCAGCACACCATGCTCTCCACACGCTGCTCCTGGCATACAGGCAGACCCAGCCCCCAGAAACCCCATGCTCCCTCCACACCTTTGCCAAAAACAGCCTGTGTTTAAAACCTCACTCACCTACAGGCACATGATAGAATCCTGTGCAGCAACTAAGAAGGGTAATGAGGATGGAGACTGCAGTACATCAGCTGCACTAAAGACCCCAATTCCTCTCTCCTCCCTACATCCACACGCTTGATCACACAATCTTGTAGTGGTTTCCCTCACACTCTGCCCCTTGACGCAGCCATGTAACTTGTTAGCAGACATGACACAAGCAGAGGCTTGACACAGCACTTGAGCATTTCAGTTTCTGCTCTTGTGCCTTGGCCATGACCATGAGAACATGCTTGACCTAGCTGCTGGGAGGTGAGACACGTGGAGTTGTCCCAGCCAAGGCCATCTTAGATCAGCGGACAGCCAGAGGACCCACAGCAAGCAAGACCGGCCAAGATGAGCCCAGCCCAGCTAACTGCAGGCATCAATGCTCATTGATGCAATAACGCTCTGTGGTTGTTTGACAGGCAACAGATAACTGATACATGTATTAACCAGCATGGAGAAAAGACCATAGCACATTATAGAGCGTAAGTGACTGACAGCAAAGCAATAACGTAGAGCACAGTTGCAGCTGAGAGAGTGAGTGTGTGCCTGTGCTTACATTCACAGGAAGTGACACAATTGCAATATTTATTTACTTAACTGTCTCTCAGCCTAGACGACTATGTCCTGGAGGAACCACATTCACTATGTTTACCATTATAGACTGAAGCGCCTAACTCCAGGCCAGGAAAACTAGTATACTCTGAATAAATATCGTTAAATGAATAAGTGAGTGAATTTCCATGTATGTGCATGCATTCAAAGGTCCAGAGGTTTTACACCAAATGATCGAACGTGGTTATCTCCAACTGCTTACACAATTGGTGGTATGTGTTTTAGGTTTGTTTTCTGGTTTTTAGTAAAAAGTATTCTCTATTCTTCTACAATTAACATGATGATTTCTATAAAAAAGGACTGAGAGTTCAAATAAAATCCTTCAAGGTGAAGACCCTGGATTCAGGGTAGAGGCCACCTCAGTCAGCTGACCGACCCCCCAGGCGATGCCCTCCTTCTCCCAACTCTGTTTCTGCTCTCATCCATTCTCATGTTTTTAATTTGCTTTTTTATTGGCAAAGATCTTGATTCCATGGGTATATAGCAAAACTCTTAATAATAACAGGAGTTTATACTTTAACCCGTTTAAACACTACAGTCCCAGAGCAGTTATCAATCAATTTTATTTAAATTAACACGTGAGCATACTGGATTCTCACAACAATGCTGAGAGGCAGAAGGTTCTAGAATTACTGATCCTACTGTACTTATGAAGAAACCGAGGCCCAGTGGATTGTCTATGATCACGAAGGACAGAATTAGAACTCATCACAAGAACTGGACCTCAAATCCTGACTCTCTCCCCACTGTTGGTTCAGCACCCTCACCGTCTTCACCCACCACAAAGTTCGTGACCACGAGAACAACCTCCCTTAGGAGACCGGGTATGTATCGCATCCATCCTGGCACCCCCTCACCTGGCCCACTGCCTCACATACAAAAGGTGCTCAATATATGTTCCCTGCACTGAACCAGGCAGCTGAGCCCAGGGAACTGAGGAGGTCACCTCTCCTCGTCTCCCCCTCTAGAGAAGGGTGTTAGCAAGTCAGGTGGATTCAAGATGGTCTCTACAGCAGATGGGAGACTGTAGGGCTCACTGGGTCTGGGAGCCCTTAACTTGAGGCCCATGGATGGGCTTTGAGAAGTCCACCAAGCCATGGCATTGTGTGAAAATACTTTTTGGATGTGTGCATGTTTTTCAGGGAGAGGGCAAAGCATTCATCTGACAGTCAAGGGGAGTCACCAACCCCGCAAAGCTGAGGCCCAGCCAGATGCAATGACTTCTGCCCAATGGCAGCGTGGTTGGTGGGCAGAGCTGGGGCCAGAACCTAGGCCTCCTCACTTCTATCATGGGGTATTCTCTTTCCTACAAACTGCTCACCATGCGGCATATTTATGCCAGTGTCATGGTCCCTGAATGCTGCATTTCTATAGCTTAGAAGGATGGTCAGACAGGTTTATGGCTTTATTGGATTCTGTTTTCAGCAGACCGCAATTTTTTTGTAATGGTAAAATATTTCTGACGTGATCTGGATCCATTCCATTCATTCATCAGCCATCCATAGAAATGTCAAGCATGCCAAAGTAATTTTCTTTAAAATGATTTATCAGCCATATGAACACAAGTCATCCCATCTGATCTCTGAAATTAAAACCACATTTCTCTTCAGAAGAGAATGAACGTGCAGTCTTGCAAAGAGGATGCATTTTCATCAGTCTGGGATAAGCAGGCCTCTGTCAGGAGGCAAAGTGGTAAACAGGAGGGCACTCCATCCAGGGTTGCCATCTCCCCACATCCCAAAACGCCATGTCTGGCACCCAATGCCTGGTGACTCCTTCCCAGGGCTGACATTTAACAATGACAACCATCACCCATCTACGGCCAAACTGCAGGCAGCCGCGACACTGTGTGTGCACTGGAAAACAGGAGAAGGCAGGGCTATGACGCGCTGAGATGGCTGACGAAGCAGAAATAACGTTCCTACGATGTAGCTTGACAGAGACACAAGCTCAGCCCCGGCAAAGCCTCGGGGCTAAATTCTCGAGAGGTGAGGAGGTAAGCCTAGGGGGCTAGTCCAAAGGCATGCTGCTAGCCTGGTAGGATTCTATCCTGGGGGTGCACTTGTACCCTGAGAAAAGCCTGGAGAGGGATGTCAACCAGAGGCCAACCACTTAGTTTGCTTCCAAAAGGATCCCACACCCCACACCACCACGTGACGGCTATGATTTCCTGTTAGTGGTGCCCTTTCAGAGCTCTGAAAGTCTCCCCAATACAAGTTACATTTCTTTGCAGCCCGTAGTACTCCTCAATTTTTTGCAGCTTTGTCAAGGACTACCTCGGATGAGACTTTTGGGTTCCACTATCCAGAAAGAGATGGAGATTTCAAACCTCAGGACCCAAATGCCCAAATGGATTTGGGGTTCCCCACTGCAATTCAGCCAGTTCTATTCCTTAAACTCCCTCAGATTAAAGTGTTCCCTCTTTTTGAATTATGGTTTTCTCAGGGTATATGCCCAGTAGTGGGATTGCTGGGTCGTATGGTAGTTCTATTTGTAGTTTTTAAAGGAACCTCCATACTTTTCTCCATAGTGGCTGTACCAATTTACATCCCCACCAACAGTGTAGGAGGGTTCCCTTTTCTCCACACCCTCTCCAGCATTTATTGTTTCTAGATTTTTTGATGATGGCCATTCTGACCAGTGTGAGATGATACCTCATTGTAGTTTTGATTTGCATTTCTCTAATGATTAATGATGTCGAGCATCCTTTCATGTGTTTGTTGGCAATCTGTATATCTCCTATACAATGGAATATTACTCAGCCATAAAAAGAAACAAAACTGAGTTATTTGTAGTGAGGTGGGTGGACCTAGACTCTGTCATACAGAGTGAAGTCAGAAAGAGAAAAACAAATACCGTATGCTAACACATATATATGGAATCTAAGAAAAAAAAAAAGGTCATGAAGAACCTAGGGTTAAGACAGGAGTAAAGACATAGACCTACTAGAGAATGGACTTGAGGATATGGGGAGGGGGAAGGGTAAGCTGTGACAAAGTGAGAGAGTGGCATGGACATATATACACTACCAAAAGTAAAACAGATAGCTAGTGGGAAGCAGCCGCATAGCAAAGGGAGATCAGCTCAGTGGTTTGTGACCACGTAGAGGGGTGGGATAGGGAGGGTGGGAGGGAGGGAGACACAAGAGGGAAGACATATGGGAACATATGTATATGTATAACTGATTCGCTTTGTTATAAAGCAGAAACTAACACACCACTGTAAAGCAATTATACTCCAATAAAGATGTTAAAAAAAAAAAAAGTGTTCCCTCCACCAACCAACCTCCAACATGACCCCAGTATTTATTCTTGGGAAGTAACAGAGAGAATACTTGGAATAGGCATGAAGTTACCATAAACAAATCCAATTTACACTGTGTTTTTCTAAGTATGGCACATACATCACTGAGGATTTTAAGAAGTACCCCAATTTTTTTATTTGTATAACTTGTTATGCGTATTAAAACTGTGGCTTCACATGTATTATTACTGAAGCCTAAATAGGAGGGAAAGGAGAATTGCTTTAAAGAAAAATATATTTTAAAATAAATTCAAGTATTTGGAGATGGGGCAGAAATCAGGACAGTGGTACCCACAAGTCTGGGAGACACAGCACTGGACGTGAGACGGGAGATCCACACTCGCTGCACCTGCAGCCGCCTATGAGCACACACAACAGCTCAGGTGTGACGAGGAAGGGCAACCAACATTCTCTGAGCACCTACTCTGCTTCAGAAGCCTTTCATGTGTCATCTCGTTTATCGTTCATAATGATCCTGCAAGGATCAAGTCTCCTCACTGGATACTCAGAGGAGAAACACAGAGAGGTTAGGCAGTCATCCAAAGCAACACACTTACTAATCCCAAGGGTATGAAGTGGGTCACCTGGCCTGGAAATGTGGCTGGACCAATGCACTGCCACACAAGAGAGGGCACGTCAGCGGCGAGTTACCCCCTTCCACCTGACAGAGTAAGAAAGTATTATATAACATTAAGAATGTGCTCTGCTGGGGCTTGCTTCCCTGGTGGCACAGTGGTTGAGGGTCCGCCTGCCGATGCAGGGGACACGGGTTTGTGCCCCGGTCCAGGAAGATCCCACATGCCGCAGAGTGGCTGGGCCCGTGAGCCATGGCTGCTGAGCCTGTGCGTCCGGAGCCTGTGCTCCACAACGGGAGAGGCCACAACAGTGAGAGGCCCACGTACCGCAAAAGAAAAATAAAGAATGTGCTCTGCAAAGAGCCCTCCACTTTTATACTTCGAGCTTTTCAAACCATGTTCACATCCGTCAACATCCCCTTACCTTAAGTGTTACTTTCATTTAACAGAAAAAGAAAACAGGCCCAGAGATGGTGAGCAGGTTGCCCAAGGTGACCCAGTAAAGTGAGCAACAGAGGCAGGAGCAGAAATGAGGTTTCACCTCGAGCTTCCTCAGCCCTATCTTTCTAACTGGATCATAAGCTCCTAAGGATGGGGATCAAGCCATTCTTGCCGCCTCAAGCTGCCCTCCTTTCACACAGTCAGCCCTGAAGGAGGTGAGGTTTACTCACTGTCTTCTCACTCGTCACAATGCCTCCTTCTTGTCCTTGCCAACCCAGAGTCAAATGGTGGATCTTGCCTGTCCGTCCAGTGTGAAGTTACAGTGACTGAACATGTGGGCTCGAGAGAGAGAGACTTCCAAGTTCAGGTACCCATTCTTGACCTCCAGCAAGCCACTCACCCTCTGTGAGATTCAGTTCCTCCTCCATCAACTAGAAATAACATCAAGGCCTACTACCCACGACTGTAAGGGGTCCAACTGAGAAAATCGGCAGGAATCATTCCACCTGGCTCTTACACGTTCTTCAGGACTCATCCCAGACATCAATCACCTCCTCCACGAAGCATTTTTAGACACACACACTCTCCTGCCCAAAGAGGCTAGTACCACACCAGGCATACAGTGAAGGCTCAATATTTAGCAAGTGAATGTTTAATGAGAATTTCCAAAAGGGAAGAGAATCCTCAGAGCCTAAAAGAAGGAAGAGGAACTACTGCAAGGGTAGTGGGAGGGTCGATCTTCCGGAGCCCAGGGAGCCTGCCCAGGAGACCCTCTCCCCACCAGCTCACATGGGGCAGGAGGCTGCCTCTCTCCCCCACACGTGGGCCCGTTCTGCTACCTGATGACACTTTCAGTGAGACCTGCCTGCGGTTTCCGGGTATGTGCAAACCTCCGCAAGGCAGTCTTGTTAGCTGATGGGTCGTGACAAGGTGGCACCATGACAGTAACTCGTGCCTTTGAAATAACTGGTGCCTGGAGACCAAGTGTTCGGTCCAAGATAAAGTGGCACGAGGCAGGTCCCTGTCACCCCAGGAGACAGGCCAGAGAAACCCGAACTGCCATCCATCCCTAGCTCCCCCAGGAAAAGCAAAACATAGCACGACTGTATCTGGCATTAAGCAATGTCTCTGGCCTTGGATCATTAACTTATATGGCTCACAAAAGTACAGTAACAAATCTGAGATATTTGCTTAGTTTATCTTTGTGCCCCTATCCCTTCTAGCAGTTTCTGATAGGATATGCAGAACACATCATTCTCTCAGGATGACAGAAACAAATCTTTGGGGACATTATGAGAGTAAATAGAGCTGGAGTCACCTGGAGACCACAGCTAAACAAATACCCGACAAATCTAACTGATTCCCTAATTTGGAAATCTGGCAGATTAACAGGGTTTTATGGCGATTTTATGGATATTATTTCCACAATTTCTTGCTGGTTAAGTGATCGATAAAATCTAATACTACAGCACCTGTTTATTCTTGAAAATGAACAAGCGACATGAAAAACACCTCATGATGGATTCCAAATGCACCAACCTGCGGTAACCTGGAGACCACAGCAGGAAAGAAAGAACAACCTGGTGGGTACATCGTGCACTAAACCATGTGGCTCTCCCAACAAACTGACACCGCAGGCAGCTGGGAAAACCTAAGACAGCCAGAGGTTTTAGCCAAATGAATGGGTGGGGGAGGGCCACCTGTGTACCAATGACACCATCCCAAAGGGTACACCCTGGAAGGCAGGGAGAGGATGCATGTCACCTGGGAGATGTGCACTTATCATCAACATTACAGTAAGCTTCTTATTTTTCCTAAAAGTTCTATTTTTCTGAAACACAGCAGCCCACGGAGAATGCTGAAAGTGATGCCCAAAAGTGTTTGAAATATACCAGGGGTGGAGATGTCAAGGAAAGATTGCATAATGTAACCATGATAACTAAGAGTTATTGAGAGTCGGGCATTGTGTGCGGCAAGCAAGAGCTCTTTTAATTCTAGCAAACCTACCAGGGAGTATCCAGAGTCCAGGTTCTTCACTGCTGGGCTATAGTGCCTCTTTAAGTATTAAAAAAAAAAAAAAGAAAAGAAAAGAAAAGAAAGAAAGAAAAAAAACTTGTGACTTTGTCTCCAGCATTGAAAAATGATTCTGTGCAGAAGCCCACCACCATAGCAGCTCCCAACCGGCTGAGGTCCGGGGTGAAGACCAGACCATTTGCACTGGAAAGGGAAGACCCCACCAGCAACAGAGGAAAGCTTTGTGTAGAGATTAACAGTCGACTTTTCCAAACCGTATTTTTCAAATTAATATAAGTTATTTTAAAAATTATTTTTAATAAAGAATAAAGAGATCACAATACTTGCTAACTCTGGGGGAGTTTAACTTCTTTTCTGACTCACTATCTCTGAGGTCAAAATCCCCCAAAATGAACAGGATTACTTTTCAATCTCTCAAAACTGTCTGTCCTGAAGCAAGTCTCATCCACTGAACGATAAATAAGCTGGCTCATCTGCAAAGGCCTGGTTTCCACACATGGACTTTAAGATGACCGTGGTCTTCTCACCTCTCTGTTGGCAGCTGTGGCTATGGACCTGGCAACCTCTAGCCAGCTCAGGTAGTCTCCAGGCTACAGAGTGGAAGAGGACAGTGTTCCACATGCAGCCTGTCCCCAGAGACAGAGGCTGTACCTAGGAGCCTACTGTAACCCCAGCCAGCCCGCAGGTCCCCATGACACGTGCAAATGACTCACAGAAAGATCCTCATTACTACCGGAGCTTCCACTGAGAAAAGGCTCAGGCCAGCTCTGTATGAGAAGATTCACAAACGGACAAGGAGACCACTGAGGTCTGCAGGGAAGCTTCGTGGAGTCTTGACCCCCGCCTGTGCCCAGGAGATGCCCTGTCCTGCCTTGTTCACCCTATCCGGCCACAACAGCCAATCTCCAAGAAACACTGCATTTCCTAGAAAGCAGGACCTTTGACTTACAACCTATTATTCCTACTTGGAGGGATCAAGAGGAAGAGCTTTTACCATAACTGGTCTCTAGGGTTTCACAGATAGCGTGTGGGGTGAGCACCAGAGTGTCCAGGACCCCTTAGCACAGCACTCACAGCTTCAGAGGGCCCTTGAGAAGACTTAAGCTCTGCTCCCAGCCAAGGAGCTGGGCCCTATGTGGGTAAACACACAAGCACAGATAGTCCCAAGAAAAGCTGGCAAAGAGGGAGGAAAAGAGTGGATCAAAGAGAAGAAAGAAAGTCCAGCCCCAGATAAATCAGGGGTGTTCCCGCTGCCCAGAGGGAGATCCTTCCACAGCTGCTTACAGACCTAACCAGCAGAGCATCTGCAGGAAACGCCTTCGCGACGCATCCCCTGGTGTCCTGCCTTTCCTAGAAAGAGTCAGTGGATGGGGCAGGGCAGAGGGAAGAGAGAATCTGTCTCCCAGAAGAGGCCACAGAGCACCCTTGCACCACACCCGACACAGAGCCAGGGGCCATCCCGGGTGGTTCTAGTAGACCCGGTCATCAGGGGAGGTATATACCAAGTCCTACTCATGGAAACACTACAGCTGGAGAAAAAGCAGTAGTGCTAAGGGAGTTTATACATTTTCATTATTCTAACATGGTTAAGAAATAATCTAATGCAAGGGGCGGGGGAAAGTTGGCAAAATGATAGCTAATAAAAACAAAATGTATCCAGTGCTAGCCATGTGCTGGCTCCACCTACATCATCTTATTTAGTCCTCAGAATGACCCAGTGCAGCAGGTACTATTAACATTCTTGTCTTAAGTTGGGAAATGGGAGGTTTAGAGATTATATGACTGGCTCAAGGCCGCATAACAAAGGCTTCTATCCAACTGAGATCTTAAGATTTGAGCCTCAGGTTTCTCTGGGAAGAAAGGGGCACTTTGAGAAAGCACATTTGCTAGTGTTATCTCAGAAGCATGTCTATCTCCTGCCCGAGGAGCTCCAAGGAGCCCCATCTGTTCATGAAGATTTCACCTTGAGGCCAGCACCAAAAAGCCAGGGAAGACAGGTTACGAGTGCCACGTTGTCGTGTCTGGGAGAAAATAGACCCATTTATTTCAGTTCCCCTGAGTCAGAGGGGGTGTGCATTTGTTTCAGGAGAAGCTGTTAGGTTTCTCTTGGAAAAGCTTTTAGGAAAACGTATGACCACTGCAAATATTCTAGTTCTTGTGAGATTAATCTGCTTGTGGGCATTATAACAAAACAGACTTGCACATCTCCCCCAAAATGAATTTAAATTATGGAAGAAAGCACTTCACAGGTTTCAATTTAGTCAGCATTTTCAAATGCCACTTTTTATTGACAACCATCTGGGGTGAGGATGAGGTGTGTTTTATGCCACTTGGCCAAGGTGATGATTGTCCCATATTATTTCATATTTGACTAATTAATTTTCTCTCAGTAAGTAGGAATGGAGATGAAAAGCCGCACAACTATATTAGACACCACACCACAGTGTGAATGCTGGGCTCCCAAAAGCAACCCCGGGGGTCAGAACTCAGCTTGGCTCCAAGAGAGAGGATAGGAGACCACACTGAGTAAGGCAGCACGTGGGAATCATGTTGTATTTCACTGAGTGGAATGAAAAAGTGTCTGACCCCAAGAGGAATTGCTAATGGAAATATGAAAAATAAGAAAAAGTGTATTTTTAATAGTATCGATCCAGATTTAGGAAACAATTCAGAACGTTACATTGCAGGTCGAGAGGCCCAAGTGATTTTACCTGGAGGTTCTCCTTTAAAGTGGGAAATACGGTCAGGGTGGACGGAGACCTCATCAAAACTATTGACCCACAGCAATAAAGAGCTGAGATGTCCTCGGAGAGGGTCCAAAGCCACAGGCTCATTCCATAGATGCTGATACTGAAGCCCAGAAAAGTGTGCTAATCGTGACACAGCTGGATAAACTCAGAACTGGAGCCACCTACCTGTGCCCCTTCCCCTCTCCTTCCCCACTTCCCCTTTGCTCTGTTTGACAAGGATGCTGCCTCCTTCATCTTCAGTTACAGAGGAAAAGATACAGGAGTGAGAAGACCACATAGGAAACAAGACCCAGGGAAAGCCCTGGAGTCCCAGCCCTCTCATCTCGGGCTCCACTGCACCCATGCTGCCACTTCCTCTGGTGAGCTCACCTTCCGGGAGGCATCCACTGAGATGGAAAAACAACTCCCCATTTCCACCATTCTTAGTTTCAAGCACCTTGGAGCTCTCAGAAAACACTCCATGATTTCAGCAGCATCCAACCACAGTGCCAGGCATTGTTCTAGATGCTTAGGATAAAATGGTGAACAAAACAAAGAGCCTTGTCATTGTGGAATTCACATCCTAACAGAGAGAGGAGGCAAACAATAAATGCGTTAGAGAAAGCATCTAGTGTGCTTAAAGGGAATAAATACTATAGAGAAATGAAAATGTAGAGCCAGGTATGTGGTGAAAAAATACAGAAGGTGGGCAGGGGTGGGATGCAATACTAAATAACATGGTGAAGGGAGATCTCATTGATAAGGTGAGATCTGAGCCAAAACCTGTAGGAAGTGAGGGAATTAACCAAGCAGGTTATCTCGGAGAAGAGCTCCCAGGGAGACTGAGCAAAGCCCCTGAGGTCTGGCACATTCAGGGAACAGCAAGGAGACCAGTAAGGCTGGAACAGAATGAGTGAGGGAGAGAGAAGACCAGCTCAGAGAGGTAACAGGAGGCCTGTAGGACATGATGGGCCCGTAGGACAGTAAGCACGGTTGGCCCTTCCTCAGAGAGAAATGGGGAGCCATAGCAAGGTTTTGAGCAGAGGAGTAACATGGTCTGACATGTCTTAAAAGGACCAGTCTGACTCCTGTGCTGAGCACAGCCTGCGGAGCAGTGACGATGCAAAGGAAGAGGAAGCAGGCAGAACTGTGGGCAGACATCTGCACTAATCCAGAAGCAAGATGTTAGCTCAAGCCAGGACAGGTGCAACAAGAGCTGATGGGCATTCAACCACTGGGCATTTATATCTACACTCACTCTGGTTGTAGAGCTGAAAACTCAAATGCCAAGTAGGGCCAAACTGATGAATTAAATAAACAAAGTAGATCAGGTGCAAACGGAGGTGCGTTGACAGAGAAGGTGCGCGTGCCCCATCGGAAGGGGCAGCCACTGTCCGCCAGCCAACTGTCTCCTTAATGTGACCACGAGCTCCTGTGGCCGTGTCTGATGATTTCCCAAGAGAAATAGGAAATCCAGATATGTGGGGTTTTGGATGATATCTTCTAATTTTTTAATGTTAACAACTGATTCAAAAAACTTTTTTTTTTTTAACATACTGTCCAAACAAAACACATCTGAGAGCTGGACTTAACCCATGGGTTTGTCACCTCCGATGCACCGATGCAACCAGTGTAAGTAATCATTGAAACACTGGCCAACTAACATCTGGAGACTTACACTGCATCCACAGTCTCCACAAAGCTACATTTCCAGGTGCTTATGGTTTTTATCTTCGTGAATACCCCATCCGTCACTTTGAACCTGACTGTAAATGCAAGAAGCACTGACAAAAGGAACCAGAAGGCCGAAGTTCTTTGACGTAATGCTCTTAATAAATATTTGATAATTAGGAAAATAAAGACATCACAACCTCATCAAAGATGCAGGGAGCCTCTGTCACCTGTGGTGCTGGGAAACATCATCAGAAACCTCACCTAAGACAAGTTTGTTACAAAGCGATGGATGCGGAGCTCAGAAGTTATCCCGGAAAGAAGCTAATGTCTAAATCCATCACTGTTAAGGTCAAAAATGCAAAATCAACCTGCAATGATTCTGCAAGCATCCAAGGGAAGGAAGAGGGAAATCCCCTCATCAATTCATATAATTACTGACAACTCACAATAATGAGCTTATTTTAGTCCCATAAATCAGCTGAGCTGTAAGTTACTATGTCTCTGAAAGGGGAAAGAAGCTTGAGGTGTGCACTGTGGGAGAAGGGCCAGAGGCGGGAGGCAGAAGGCAAAGACGGCAACTGTTTCTCCCACGTCCTGCCCTCCAGGCAGCAACGAGGGTCTTCCCAACGGCAGCCTAGGGGCAAGTGCCACACTCCCACCCCAGTCCCATCCCTCTCACCAGGAACAAGCCAAGGAGCTGCCCTGATCCCTGCTGGGCCAAAGGATATTCCTCCTGTTCCCCCAATCTGGGGCTCTCCGAGGCTCCAGATTTCCTCCCAGCAACCCAGGGAGAGGGACCACAGGGACAAGCCTGCTGACAAGGCTAACACTGCAGAGACAAAGGACAGAGACGAGTCTGGCTAATTCCCTTCCCAGTTTAGCCAAATACAGTAAAATTCCTAATTTGAGAGGACATGTATTTACTCATGGCTAGAAAAGGAAGCAAGGAACCCACAGCTGTGCTGTGGATCAACCGTGAAGCCTCACCACGCCTCTGGGAACACAGACCAGGCGAGCAGAGTCACCCACAGGCTTCCTGCAAGGGCCAAGCCCCACCAATCTGGCCCCGCCAACTGAGAGGAGAGAGAAAACAGAAGCTTATATGGCCAGGCAGTAACCTGACTCCATCACCTCTCAGTTCAGTGCCCCGGGCAAGCCGCTGCCCTCCAGGGTCCTGCCCCACTCCTGCTAAGACCACATCCACACTTCCAGGAGGCAAAATGAGAAGATGCAGTCTCCCCACTGGAGGGGCCCAGCATCCTACAGAGGAGACTCTCCACAGACAGGAACCTGTAGCCCAGGGCCAGGCGTCCTCACCAACACAGCCTTTTACCAGGGCAGTCGCGCTCAGGAACATACAGAAGTGGCGTCGGCCCTGGTGCCCCACGCCTGTGCCAGCCTGCGTGGGTGCTGAGGACGTCTGCAGGGATGTATTAATTCTGGGGCTGAGAAGTATGCCAGACTCCAACGGTAGCAGCCAACCCAGGCAGGAGTGGACACCTGACCACCATCCCGAAGGCTGCCGACATGGCTGGGGGGCCCCGCAGATCACCACTTTCCTGACAGCTCTGCCATGTCAGTGCCTGCCGGCTGAGCACACAGTCCATCTTAAGCACCGGGAGCCAAGGGACTGCTGCCATCAGCAGGACACCCGTCTGGGT
>NW_006788200.1:5437561-5445146 GCF_000442215.2 Lipotes vexillifer
CAGCAGGAAGCCCATCTGGATTCAAGGCCTCTGCCCTTCTCCTTAGAAGGCTTCCAAGAGGACAACTCTTCAGAATTAGAGGAAAACACCAAAAGGGCACAGAATACCTGCCGGGCACTGTGATAAGGGCAGAGCTCGCATTTCCCACTGATGTCTCCAAGGGAGGACCCGCAAAGAGGTTTAGTTAGTTGCTAAGAACACAGGCTCTGACTTCATATCCCAGCTCTTCTACTTTCTAGCTGAGTGACTTTGGGCCAATGACTGAACTATGCCTCAGTGTTCACACCTGTAAAATGGAAATAATTACAGTACTTGCCATGTCGGGTTGTTAAGAGGATTAAGTCAATTATTCAAGTAAGTGCTTCAATAGCCTAAGTATGAATGTTAGCTACCACTAGCTCCTGCTGTTATATCAGT
Source organism: Lipotes vexillifer (assembly GCF_000442215.2). Taxonomy (NCBI): domain Eukaryota; kingdom Metazoa; phylum Chordata; class Mammalia; order Artiodactyla; family Lipotidae; genus Lipotes; species Lipotes vexillifer. The sequence goes on from NW_006788200.1 coordinate 5,437,979, forward strand.
TTTACATTGAGGAAACAGAAGCTCATGGGAAAAAAGTAATTTGCCTAAGGCCAAAAAGCTAGTAAGTGGCAGAGCTGGGTCTTGAACTGAGGTCTCACCCTTAACCACTGTGAAACACTAACGGCATCCTGGGATGTTGCTGAAACATGGCTGAAATAAACTCAGGGAGAACTAACAGCTTAATTATAGCAGTGAAATATGTACTGGTATAGGACAAAATTTCATGGTCTGGAAAAAGAGATATAAGATCTTTACTTCAACTCCACGGCTGTCACTTTAAACCAGCTCTCTTCCAAGGAGAATGGGCCATTTCAGAGCAATTGATCTTTCTTTCTCTGGGGAAAAGTGACAACACTGTGCTTTTCTACTGTAAACTACATTTCACAACTGGGGAGAAACTTAGGAAGAGACAGTAGCCAGAGAAAGGGCAGCAGTGACAGGCTTAAGCCAGAGGGCAGGATGTTATAGTAAAGATTACACCTGCCTGGGACCCAAGCCCCTGGGGTTCTCGCAGGCATTTCTCAGGTGGTGCAGCTGACGAGGGGAAGTGGTGATTACTTTAAAGAACAATGCAGTGATCCCATTAGGTAGTGACCCAGGGATACCTAAATCCTTTCCAAGCCCACCCTGCCCTCCTCTTCAAGGTCCCTGAGGAAAAACTATGACCAAAAAAGCACAAACTGCTTTCTTGTGTCCAAACCCCAACATAAAATACCAGTGACCCAGGCTAGACCACATAGAGAATTTATATCACCTGGGCTACGAAGAGCCACGTTCTCTCACTGACCTGAAACTGGATCTCAAGTCCTTCTGCTCTGCAAGAAAACAACCCATTGTACACCTACCAGTATCAGAGACAAGGGAGACAGAGACTACGAAAACATCTGCAACACAGATCACTCCCCAGCTTAAAACCCATAAGCAGCGTCCCCCATGCATCAAATGACATCCAAAGTCCTGCTACCAAGACACAGGCTCCGCAGGGTCTGTGCTGCTCGCCCCTTCTCCCACATCTCCCTCTTCCTTCATTCCAACCACACAGGCCTCCTTGCTATCCCCCCGCACCAGGCCCAGCTCCTGCCAGCTTGGAGCCTTCACAAATGCCGTTTCATCTCCCTGGAAGGTTATTTTACTTCATCCTGATTTATTTCCTTCCTGGCACTTACCACTTTCTGAAAACATATGATTTGTTTGTTTTCTGGCTTATTGTCTATTTGCCCTCCTAGACTGTAAGTCCCACGAGGACTACAACCTGTCTGTGTCATTCACTGCAGTGTCGGTAGCACTCAGAAGATATTTCAGAAGGCAGAGTGGCTCATCTCCCCCAGCTCCACCATGACGACAGGGGCTGGCTACCAGATGGAAGAGAGTGGGGTGAGGAGAGAACACAGACAGACAGGGACACATGGATAGATGTCTGGGCTTCTCATATGGCTCAACCGCATCCTAAGTCCACTGATGTCCAAGAAAAGGGAAGAGAGACCACACCCCTTTGCTGGGACCGTCATCACCTTGTAAGCGCCACCTCTGGAAACCAATACCTCCTAAGTGTTCTTGACCTTGAGACACATCATTCCTCACCCTCCTCCTCAAGGATATAAAGAGTTTATAGTTGACTCCAATCTACCCTTAGAAAAAAGAAAGAAAAGGAAGAGGGGAAAAGCCTGGAGCTCCCAGCTGTGGCCAACACATAAGGAAGAGACTCTCCATACCCCACTTACTTTATTTTTTAGACTGCATGACTTCTTTTTTTTTTTTTAGCATCTTTATTGGGGTATAATTGCTTTACAATGGTGTGTTAGTTTCTGCTGTATAACAAAGTGAATCAGCTATACAAATACATATATCCCCATATCTCCTCCCTCTTGCGTCTCCCTCCCACCCCTCTAGGTAGTCACAAAGCACTGAGCTGATCTCCCTGTGCTATGTGAGACTGCATGACTTTTAAGGTCACTTGCAGCTCATACATTCTCTGATTTTATGTCGTGGTAAAGGACACCAGGTAAATCCACCAAAGACTGATTCCCCTGGAAAGTGGAACAAGATGTCAAGGAAAGAACACGAATCCTGGCATGAAACAGACTGTGGGACATACCATCTCTACTACCCACTAGCTGTGTGGCCTTGGCCATGCTTCTTAGACCCTCTGAGCCTCAGAATCCTCAACTGCAAAATGGGAGGATAAGTCCACCCTCCTCTCTGGGTGGGGGTGGGTAGGTGCAGGGGGTGGGTGGATAGGGCCCAGCACTATGCCTGACACACAACTTATGGTCCATGAAGGTCAGTCCCATCTCCTTCCCAACCCCTTCTCCAAATATGTACCTTAGAATACAGCCCATCAGACTCCTGAGCAGGAACTTCCAAGTCTGAGGGGACCCAGGCCAACTCCACACCCCCAAAGTGTCATGACAACCCACCCCAACCCCATCCAGGAAATGCCAGACATGGTCCCCCACCTCCCCATCCTTCAAGAGGATTTCCCTTTCTTCATTCAAAGCCTGGAAGGAGACAGTACTGTTGAAACACCGAGAGGGTGCGTTCAAGTCCTATTTGTCATCCCCGTCAAAGGAGGTATGTGCTTCAGAGCCTGAGGAGAAGGGCTGAACAAAAACATGGGTTCAGGGAAATCTAGATCCACGAGCAATGTACAGGGTGGGAGGCTGCACTGAATACACCGGTTTGAGGCTCCTAAACCTGCATGGGATTGAACTAAAAGCCAGAGGACATCGGGGGAGGCAGTCCTGCCAAGTGATTCAGAGCACCGCTAGCCTCAGATCCCAAATCTGCCAGGTCCTCGCTGTGTGTGCTTCTGTTTTCCTTTCTGTAAAATGGCACAATAGTGCCCACCCCATAGGGTGGTTGAAAGGGTTGAGGTGATGCACGTACAGCACTCAGCACACAATAAATAACTACGTGGACAAGAGGCATATAGCAGCTGCTCATGGAAGACTAGCTGTCGTGTTAGTAGTCATTAGGTTGGTAACACTAGTTTTGTTTTGCTTTCTGAGGTTCCTCTGTCTCTCTGTCAGTCTGAAAGGATACACATGCAAGTCCCACATTCACTCAATGATTCAACATCTATGAAGTTCTAGGCTCATTAGGAAGTGCTGAGCAAAAGAGATGTCTGGCCCTTGGGGAGCTTATGGGTGAACGGAAATGCAGTTTAGCTCAGTTCAACATTTACCAGGCACCTTGTATGTTTCAGGCCAGGGCCAAGAAAGGGGGCTGGGGAAGAGAGGCCAAGCTGAATCAGATCCGGATGGTCTTGCAATGGACCCTCATGAGCTGCCTTCTCTCACCCTGTAACCTTCACTGTCCCCCTGGGTGCCATCACACCTCAAATCATCACACCAACACATTACTACCTTTTCAAGTCTTCCCATTTTATACCCTTATTATCACGCTCCTGAGATACGGCATTCACAGGCACTTAATCAAGGGGCTGGACTGGTTTATTACTACATCTTCCAGCTGACATATTTCCCCTTATCTGGGAACTCCACCGCCACGCCTGTTAGTGTTTAAAAAGACCTTTCCGGGGCTTCCCTGGTGGCGCAGTGGTTTAGAGTCCGCCTGCCGATGCAGGGGACATGGGTTCGTGCCCCGGTCCGGGAAGACCCCACAGGCCGCGGAGCGGCTGGGCCCGTGAGCCATGGCCACTGAGCCTGCACGTCTGGAGCCTGTGCTCCACAACGGGAGAGGCCACAAGAGTGAGAGGCCCGCGTACCGAAAAAAAAAAAAAAAAACCTTTCCGAGGTGTCATTTCGCTTGTTCCTGATGATGATTAACTTTAATAACTGATCAAGATGTTAGTGGGAACCAGCCTTTGGAAATTCGTGACCATGGAGGTTTATAGTGACAACAGGGCCTTTTTAAGATGGTATGAGCAGGCCGGCTGTGGGAGGTGGGGAAAAGGCTGCTTTTTTTTTTTTTTTTTTTTTTTTATTTACAGTGTTGTGTTAGTTTCTGCTGTACAGCAAAGTGAATCAGTTATACATATATCCACTTTTTTAGATCCTATTCCCATATAGGTCCTTACAGAGTATTGAGTAGAGTCCCCTGTGCTATACAGTCGGTTCTTATTAGTTATCTATTTTATACATAGCAGTTTGTATATGTCGATCCCAGTCTCCCAATTTATCCCTCCCCTCTACCTTTCCCCCTTGGTAACCATAAGTTTGTTTCTACATCTGTGACTCTATTTCTGTTTTGTAAATAGGTTCCATGCACCCCAACGTTCATTGCAGCACTATTTACAATAGCCAGGACATGGAAACAACCTAAATGTCCATCGGCAGAGGAATGGATAAAGAAGATGTGGCACATATATACAATGGAATATTACTCAGCCATAGAAAAGAACAAAATAATGCCATTTGCAGTAACATGGGTATACCTAGAGATTGTCAGGCTGAGTGAAGTTGGACAGAGAAAGACAAATATCATATGGTATCACTTATAATTGGAATCTAAAAAAAATGGTACAAATGAACCTATTTACAAAAGGCTGCTTTGATCACTGCCTCGGTGGCTGTGAGGTCATGGCCATCAGGCTCTGTTATTAGTTTCATTACCCCAGACAAGTTCAGCTTTGTGCCCGTTGGATAATGGGCCACAAAAACATCTCTGCTTTTTAATGGAGCCAACAAGTATCAGAGACTGAGTTCCACTTAGTCTAGAGCACATCACAAAGAGACGGCAAGCAGAATGGGCACTGCCTCTGCGGTCCATGGCCCTGAGCATGAGCTCAAGTTAGGAGGGGTGTGTGCCAGGCCCACGCTCTGAGGGGCACAGTCAGAGACACCCCAGGCACAAAGGAGGGTGCTCTTCTCCCCTCAGAGGCCAGGATGGAGAGGAAGCAACTGGAGGAGGGAGGGAGAAGGGGTGCACATGGCAGCAGAGGCAGAAATGCCGCCTGAGAAGGACACCATACTCCCAGGTGAGCACATCAAGTTCAGGGACCACAGGAAAGGAAGTTTCCTACCATCGTGCTTTGAATAGAAGCCAGAGTCAAGTCACAAATTCCCTTGCTCCTGGTACCAGTGGCAGCACAGATTCCAGCAGGAAGGTCCTTACCCGGCCCCTTCTTATAGACCGGGCACAGTTCTGGGGGCTACTGAGTATTCAGGGGAGAACAGGACAGCAAGGTCCCTGCCCTCAAAGTCCAGCTGTTACGGAACACAAGTTTGCGTGCCCGATGCACAGTGAGCCCAAACAAACCAGAGCGTCGGGGTATGGAGCAGAGAAAGGTTTACTGCAGGGACATGCAAGGAGAACAGGTGACTCATGCCTCAAAAACCCTGATCTCCCCAAAGGATTTCAGCAAAGCATTTTTAAAGGCCAGGTGAGAGATGGGCGTCCCAGGGTCTGTGATCAGCTAGTGCACAATTCTCTGATTAGCTGATGGTGAGATAACACGGTGGTTAATTTAACATTATCAATCCTCAGGTGCCAGTAGGTCTGCTGGATGTGTGCTCACGGTCATCAAGTAGTTAATTTCTTCCATTTGGTGGGGGTCTTAGTATCTGTAGAACAACTCAGGAAATGTGCATCAGACACGGTTATCTAGGTACTTCAGAGAGGAGCTACAGTAGAGGATATGGGGGAGGAGTCTGTCCTGAGAAGGCCTTATAGGGGTCCTGCTGGGGACACACACCAGCACAGCACAGCACAGTAGGGTGCTGTGCGAGAAGCTGGGAGACCTATTTAACCCAGATCTGGATTTAGCCAAGTTTCCCAGACCAAGGGGCCTCTGAGCCAGGGCCTGAAGGAAGGGTCGTGAGCATCCACAGAAACAGGGCAGAGCAGAGAGACGAGCATGTTCCCGGGGCAGAAGCCAAGATGGAGCGCACTGATACGGCTGGAGCCAGCCTGTGAGAAGGGGAAAGTGACAGTGATGGAGGTGGAAAGAGAGGTGAAGCCAAGTCACCCAGGGCCTTGCCTGGCTCATTAAGAATCTGGGCTCTCTTCTGAATGCAACAAGGAGCCCTGAAGGATTTCAAGAACGATAAAGGCAATTAGACTGGCATTTTACGACATCCTTCTGGCTAACTAATATGAAGTTCTGGAATGCACCCTGGACTGGCAGCAAGGAGGCCCAGACTCCTGCCCCCTCTGCCGCTTGCCAGCTGTGTGGTTTTGGATGACTTGCCTCCCCTCATGAGCCTCACTTTACCATCTGTAAAATGGGGCTAAGCACAACCAGGCCCTGATGCCCTCACCAGGGCATGTGAGGCTCCAGGCACCAAATGAGAGCAGCATGAACTGCAACGGGTCAAACCAATGCAACAGGTGATGACAGTCCCCAGAACGCCCAAGTCTCACTTCATCCCACGGCTCTAGCCGTCTCCAGGAAAAAAATCTATTTACACCTAAAAACAGAAATAAGTGTTGAATGGGAGTTTCCATTGCTCTCTCCAGCCCCCACGTCCACAAGGAAGGGGAGGTTTGAGTGGCTAATGCAGCCACCGAGGAGAAAGAGGAATGTGTGACAAGAGGCACTCGAGGACTCTGTGAGGCAGAGTCCGTGGACTCCAGGTCACCCCCAAGATGAACGATCCACCCCAACAGCCAAGTGCTGAGGGAAATACCCAAATGTCATGAAGATGGAGTGTGTGAGCCCAATGCAACAGTGCCCTCCTATATTCCTTCTCTCACCAGACAGTCATTTTCCAGGACCACCGAGTCTCCCTCAGCTCGGATGAAACTGTGCATTCATCAGAGCACAGATGCGCACCCTGAAGGCCCATTCTGCCCCAGGACCTCACTGACAAGTGGCTGGTGCGGAGCTGATGCTGTCATCCGAGTGCTGCCAGCTGCAGCGCCTTGCTGCAAGCTGAACAGCTGGCAGCCCTGCTGAAGAAGCTGGGCCAGAGCGAGACATTAGCTGGACTCTTCCACTCTACAGCTGACGAGCCTGAAGAAGGGGACCCGCGGGAGACAGCTAGGTGTGGGGAGATATTCCCCACACCAAATACGCCACCCCGACATCAAGCAGCTAGAGAGCAACAGCATGGCTGCCCATTTTACTTTAGGGAGGAACACAGGGGAAGCACAAGGTCTCCTCCTGGAAAGCATCATTCCCAGACCAACAGGAAGAAACAGCACTGACACGAAGACCCCCGCCCAGGCGCAGAAAGAGGACAGACTCCCCCCCCCCCCCCCCCCC
>NW_006788200.1:5445156-5452079 GCF_000442215.2 Lipotes vexillifer
CCCCTCCCGACTTCCCCACATAAGAGGAAGCCTGGGAACATCCGTGGAGTCTCCACTGGGGCCTGTGATCCAAGGCAGGGAGTGTGTGTTGCCTTTTCACAGGATTCAAGCATGAGAGGTAGAGATGTCACCCCAGAGAAGAGTGTGACAAGGACACCAAGACACACGTGCAAGAATGGTCTCTGCCATCCTGTGAGGGGAGACAAGCACAGGGGACCTAAATTTCAACAAAAACTTTGGAAAATAAAAGAGTCCAAGCACACCCTGATTAGATCTCTGTGTTCTAGCATAGAAAGCTGGCCAAAATCTAACGTTAAGTGGGGGGGCAAAAAAAAAAAAAAAGTACTTTTGAACACAATGTGTATTAGTCAGACTCTATTTTTATAAAATCTTAAGAGTTCACTTTTTGGGGTGCTGTACCAAGAACTTATAGGCATCATCTCATTTAATCCTTTATGGGACAGGTACCTACTACTAATTCATTTTATAATTGAGAACACGAGTTGAAAACTCTTAGTTTGCTGAATACAGAACTGCTTCCCACGGATCAGTGCAAGCAATTTTATTCTATCTTCTTCCCCCAGGATTATTCTTCATTCAAAAAGTACATATACACCGTATGTAAACACTTCATTCAAAGTGTACATACACTGATTCTCTTTTGCTTGTAGAAAAAACACCCACACACACAAGCAAAAAACAAATACATATACACCATAATCCATGATTTTACTAACTTCCCTTATTTCAAAAGTGATTCTGGGGACTTCCCTGGTGGCGCAGTGGTTGAGAATCCGCCTGCCAATACAGGGGACATGAGCTTGAGCCCTGGTCCGGGAAGATCCCACATGCCGCAGAGCAGCTAAGCCCGTGCGCCACAACTACTGAGCCTGCGCTCTAGAGCCCATGAGCCACAACTACTGAGCCCACATGCCTAGAGCCCATGCTCCACAACAAGAGAAGCCATCGCAATGAGAAGCCCGTGCACCACAATGAAGAGTAGACACTGTTCACCACGATTAGAGAATGCCCATGTGCAGCAACAAAGATGAAACATAGTCAAAAATAAATAAATAAATTTATTTTTTTTTAAAGTGACTTTGCTATTAAACATTTTAAATAAGTCAATGGGTGAGAGGTTAGATGGTTGGAATTTATATTCACACATCTGCGTAGCCCCAGCTGATCTCTTCCCACCTTCCTGCAGGTTCTTCTTTGCCACACCTACTCACTCCCAGCTCCTGAAATGAGCTTTAACCCCCCTGGGCATAAATCATAGCCCTCCAACCAAGATCTGAGCTACATTCTTGGCTTCTCTGAAACCACAACCTTTGGAGGGAGCTGTGCCACACCCAGATTTCAGTCTTATATGGAAATCTGCTGCCTCTAGACAAACTTCAGTCCCAAATACCCGAATAAACCTTTACCCCTCACAATCCTGAAATACCGAACAACTCAAACAGAGCCCCTACCTGTTCCCATAAACAACCAGTTCGTCAATCACCAGGGTCCAACACATGTGTGATGTCAACAGGCTGTATTCACTCATCTCTGTACCCATTTGGTTTTTACAGAGATCATGCCCTGTCCACCCACCTGTTATCCCTAAATCCTGCCTCCGATTCTCCTGAGAGCAAAAGTTGAGCACTCTGCAGGTCAAATAGCCTGTTTCCAACTAATGGTTCAAGAAAAGATCATCTGTAGACAAAGTATGAGGAATGATTCCAAATGGAAAGAAAACACAGAAAATGCTCTGTCCAACTCATAACAGTATGAACAAATTTAATATACGAAAGTTCATTCTAAGGGGAAAGGCAGGTCTGACTTCCTCCCTACCCCCACTCTGTCCTTCACAACAGTACCTGCAATCTCAGGCCCTTCCCCGTCCAGCAAGCCCCCTGGTCGGGTGAGAGGGGCGAGCAGGCCAGTGTCCCTGGGCAGTAAAAGACAGTGACCAAACATGCCTGTCCTTTGTCCCTAACCACCTTTCTCATTCCTCTTCTGCTGAGCCATCTGCAGGAAAATGTCAACAGGTGCTGCAGGGAGAAAATGCATTTGCTAATTTATGTGCCGGGTAAATTCACTTATTCAGTAGAATAATAAAAGTGTGACTGCTCACCACCCTTCCCTTCGAGGGTAAAGACATCTTAATTAATGATTTTAAAACCTGAAGAAACAGGAATGCTTGCTCTGTTTACATTTCCCTATATTAAACGGAAGACATTCTCTTGCTGGTGGCAAAACGAAAATACCCTTCTGGTCATGATTTATTGCTAGAGAAATTTTATTCAATTGGGATGTGACTATGTGTCTAGCTATCAATTACATCACTGGAAAAAGAAAGCAACAGAAATTTACATTTTCAGTAATTCCTGCAATAAGCGCTCTGTGTTCCTGGGAGATGTTAGAAAATATTTTCAAAGACCTCATATCTTAACCCCAAAGGTGCAGAGCTTCAAATGCTGCATATTCTGGTGCTAAAAGGAGTCACAGGTGATCCCCAGTATCCTCCCCACCAAAGCCTTACTAACTGGAGGACATTACATCTCGTGCCCCGTGTGCTACAGCTTTGCTGGTCAACGATTGCTTGACCACAGACCTCGATTCTGAATTTGGCCTGAACCCACAAATTAGCATTCAATTCAGGGCAGAGAAGCATTCAGATTTAGGAACTAGCACAATTATAAGTAAACCAGAAAATCTAGGCTGACGTTTTTAAGTCCTAATTTGAGGACATGATCCATTTGGGGGGTCAAATTTCAAGTAGATAAGGAAAAAAGCATTTCAGGATAAATAGGTATTTATAACTAATTCCTGGATTAGAGAAAAAGGCAAGACAGACAAACAAGGTCCCAAATGTTTTAAGATTCCTACCATAAAAGGCAGTCCTTTCCTACTACAAGCACACAGATACTTCTGAGTTGAATCAGTGCTACTGGTAAGCCCCTGGGCTGACTTTTGAAATACAATTCGCGAGACAAGAAGAAATCATCCAACCTGTGTGTTTGTGCAGCTGTTGAAGGCTCCTAACAGAGGGAAAAACTGTGATCTCTACAGGTCCAGGGTGGAGTGACTTACACCACAGGTAGGGGGAAAGGTCCTCTAGGATGGGATTAAGGTGACAGCTAGATCTTGCCTTCTCCCTCCACTATAAAGAATAGTGGAAACCACCTGGATCCCCCTCATGGGGCAAACAGGCAGTCATTCCTGGGTCCAGACAATCCATTCATTACATCCCAGAAGCTCTACCCCAAGGATCATCAAGCCATAAGGCCACAAGTGGGAAATCTCTAACCAGTCAGTTACCCAAATGAATCAAAATTTTAATTTCTTTTCATTTCATTCATTAAGGAAATTTATTTTCTTAGCCCAAAGTCTGGCAGCAAGCCCACCTTGCTTCTGGAAAAAACAAACAACAAAATAAAAACGAAAACAAACAAACAAAGACACTGAACCACCATACTTGCTTCCCTGCTAATTCAACTGAATGAAAATTCATTAGCTAGCACACTTGATTGTTACCTTGGCAACCCTGAAAAATCACATATTCCTAAATATTCTAAAATCTCAGGTCATCTTGTTAACTCACAGAAATCTTAGCAGATAAAGACTATAAACCCACAGGTCCAAGAAGCTCATGAACCTCAAGCACAAGAAACATGGAGAAGATTATCTGAAGTCACATCTTAATCAATTGCTCAAAACAAGTGGTAAAGAGAAAATCGTTAGAATGGCCAGGGGGAAAAAAGATATGTCACACACAGAGAAACAAGGGCAAAGGAAACAAACAAATTTCTTGATTGAAACAATGCAAACAGAAGGCAAAGGAGCAGTATCTTTAAAGACACTGAAAGAAGAAACTGTCAACCTAGAATCCTATACCCAGCAAAAATGGCTTTCGAAAATGAAGTTGTAATCAAGACTTTTTCAGACAAACAAAAGATGAGAATTCCTCACCAGCAGATGTGAACAATTACAATAAATGTTACACACTTCAGGCAGAAGGAAAACTACGGTAGACGGAAATATGGATCTACACAAAGATCTAAAGCGCTCTGGAAAAGGAAACTACATGGGTTATCAGAATCAGCATTGTCATATATATATTAACTGCTTTCTTTACAGTCATTATGTTATTGAACATACGTTTTAACCTTTTAACTCCTGCCTGTACAGTATGGCTTTCTTTGACATTGCCTTGGGTTAAGCAGAAGAGCAAAAGTAGTAACTTCATATAATCTTGATCAAAGATAACAATGTCAGGACTTGAGAAAATGTACTACTCTCCCTAAAGAGCTATAAAATTGGGGGAAATTAAATAAAATATACAGTGACAGAAGGAACCATTAACACACTGAAAAAAATCAGAAGGCTATCAATGATAACATGAATGAGAAACTGCCAAACACTTTTTGAAAATGATTGTACCATTTCACTCTCTTGGCAGCAATCTATGAGAGTTCCAGGTGTTACACACCCTCGCCAGCACTCTGGTATTGTCAGCCTTTTGAATGTTACCAAGTATAGTGGATGTGAAACAGTATATTATTATGGCTTTAATTTGCATTTCCCTGATGACTAACGGTGACATACAGAGGAACAGGGGGAAAGGAAAAGAAAAAAATTCTTGATGGAAACAATGCAAAGGAGCAACATCTTTAAAGTACTGAATATCTTCGTCAATGAATACCTTTGCATGTGCTCACCGGCCATCTGTACATGTCCTTTGGTGAAATTTTTATTCAAACCTTTTGCCCATGAGTTTTTAACGGTGACAAGGTCCCATCCATTTATTTTCTTTTATGATAAGTGTTTTTTGTATCCTACCTAAAAAATCTTTGCCTACCTCAAGGTAATTAAGACTTTCTCCTATGTTCCTTCTAAAAGTTTTACAGTTTTACATTTTACTTTAATGTTTAAGTGTGAAATCCATTTAAAGTTTATTTATGTGATATGAGGTATGTTCATTTTTTTCCGTATAGATATCTGGTTGTTCCAGCACCGTTTGTTGAAAAGTCTGCCCTTTTTCCGGTGAATTATCTTGGCACTTTTGTTTTTAAAAAAACCAACTGACCATATATTTAGAGGCCTGTCTCTGGACTTTCTACTCTGTTCCACTGATCTATAAGTATGACTCAGCAATTCCACTATTAGGTATTTACCCCCCCCCCAAATTAAAAGGTATGCCCACAACAGCTTTGTACGTAAATGTTCATGGCAACCTTATTCATAATAGTCCCAAGCTAGAAATAACACAAATGCCCACCGACAGGTGAATGGATAAACAAATTATGATATATCCATGCAATGGAATAGCAGTTAGCAATTAAATATAATGTATCACTGATACACACAATAACATAAAGAAATCTTAAAAATATTATGCTAACAGAAAGAAACCAGACACAAATGACTAAACACTGTATGATTTCATTTATAGGGCAAACTTATCTACAGTGACAGAAAGTAGATCAGGTCTCCTGGGGCTAGGGGACTGATTACAAAGGGGCCAGAGGAAACTTACAGTAATGGAAGTGTTCTAAATCTAAATTGTGGTGTTATTTACACGGGTGTGTACATTTGTTAAAACTGAAACTGAACGCTTAAAATGGGTGCATTGTATTGCAGGCAAATTTTTCCTCAATAAAATTGATTTTCAAAAAGCAGTCTTCACTGTTATCAGTATGGGCTTTCTATTCTAAAAGTTTACCCAAGAGTCTGTCTATATTCATAAGTATCAAAGATCACATTTATAAAGATTCTGGGCTACCCCTCATTTCTAGCAACTATTTCTAGAATGCTTTCACAAGGCTAATATTTTGAACTCACACTTAAGATTGGACTTAGCACACTGGATGGCCTTACCTAGTGGAGAAACATTTATTACTAATGTACTTATTGATCTTCCCTGGTTGTTTATTTTCCAGAGTTCCATAAAGCCATTGGTATGGCAAAAGACTATGATGCTAGAGACACAGCAGAAATATTCAACACAAATACATCCCACTGCATAACATCTTCTGCTCACATGCTCACATCCTTCCCAACCTGCCCTGCAAAAGAGAATGACCTGGAATTTTGCTACCAAATTCACTTTCCAAAAAAAGAAATATGGTTTGCATTTTCTGAAGCAAACAGCATCCATAATGATGTTGATGAATCACAAGTACAACTCAGCTCTGCAGAGTACAGAGGTTTGCCCAGGCTGCCATGTTCACACCCCAGGTCCTAAAGGCTGATGACACATCCTTTTTTTTTTTTTTTAAGACTTTGTTATGACCCCATGACTGCATGAGTTAGGAAATTGCCTTGGGTGATCCTGATTTATTTCCCACAGCTGTTTGTTCAGTGTCATGGCTTTGTAGCACAGCCTGAAGAACATGTTTTTTAAGAGTCATATCGTTTTATAAATTTATTTTATTTTTGACTGCGTTGGGTCTTCATTGCTGCAGGCGGGCTTCCTCTAGTTGTGGCACGCGGAAGCTACTCTTCGTTGTGGTGCGTGGGCTTCTCATTGCGGTGGCTTCTCTTGTTGTGGAGCATGGGCTCTAGGCACACGGGCTTCAGTAGTTGTGGCACGTGGGCTCTAGAGCACAGGCTCAGTAGTTGTGGTGCACGGGCTTAGTTGCTCTGCGGCATGTGGGATCTTCCCAGACCAGGGCTCCAACCCGAGTTACCTGCTTTGGCAGGCAGATTCTTAACCACTGCACCACCAGGGAAGCCCCTGATGATACATCTTGTACCTCTAGTTTAGCCAAACATGTATTGAAGGTACTCAAGCTGGGAAGTGCTTACCACAAGCAGTGTCCAGCGTTTTACTAGGGAGGACAGAAACCCACAAAATAACATGGTGCATCTTCTCTGGAGCATCAATTTTACATGGAAATTTAGAACAGAGAAGTTTTTTTTTTTTTTTTTTTTTG
>NW_006788200.1:5452642-5458340 GCF_000442215.2 Lipotes vexillifer
GTGTCCCCTGCATCGGCAGGCGGACTCTCAACCACTGCGCCACCAGGGAAGCCCCGAGAAGATGTTTTTAAGGTACAACAGTCATGCAATATTACAGAATAAAAAGCAGTACTCACATAATTGGTTAAGATTTTTTAAAAGACACTTCCAAGACATTTCCTACGTTCAATAGCTGCTTCAGGTTCAATTCCAAAATCCTCAAATCCTTTTAGGGTACACATTCCCTCTTCTATATTGTCCAAAAAAAAAAAAAAAAAAAAAAAACAGCTGCCAGAAGAACCAGAGTATGATCAAAGCAATTAAACTGATAGAGATCTGAAAACCCAGGTCCTGGCACATTCCTAGTCTCCCACCAACTCAGTCTAACCCAGTGCCTACGCAGGGTCAGGTGCCAGCCCCAACAGCCAGGACACCAACTCTGGCTTGGCCAGAAATCTACATTACCATCTTGGGAGAACTACCAGGGTTCCTGCATCCATAAAACAGAGATGCCAATAGTACCTAGTTTATAAAGCATTGTGCAATTCAACTGCCTGGCCTACAGTGAGTGATCAATCAATGTTAGCTGCCTTATTGTCACTGCTGTTTTATTATGGTTTTTAATTTCTATATACCACAGCACAACTTTTTTATATCAACTGCAATCCATTCAGTAATAGATGACTGACTATTCACTCTCAAATGCAGAGGGAATTCTGGACACCCAATCTGGAAGCACAGCCTTTCAGGAACTCTTACTCAGACACAGTATGCTCCCTGGAAAGCAGCTGACATCCGCAAAAGAAATAAGGACTCTTTCTGGCTGAGCTTCAAAAGGTGACCTGAAGCAAGCTTTGGTGCTCAGTTTTTCAGTGGAGATGAGCTTAAGAACTAACTCAATCCTTCTGAACAAACATAAGACCAATTTATAACTTGGAATGCCCACTTACATATTCATACGCAACAGGAATATCTATGATCAAGAGGCAGCCATTCACCAAAGAGGCCCCTTCATGCTGAATGGGGCTTCCCAGGAGACCAAAGCACCTAGCAGAAGTCTGCCTTATAAGTACAGAATGAGAGCCAAGGCAATGGCACACTTCCAAAGGATATTTCTAACAATGGCAGCCGGATGAGTTATTCTCCTACATTTCAAGGATGCTTCTACTTAAAGAGTGTGGAGCATCTCCCCTAGCAAAACACTGGAGAACTCTCATTACATGAAACATGAGTTTCCTCAAACCTCATCAACATAGGAGCCTTTCCCCAGTGCCTGTCCCAACAACACGTAAGACCTCTGGCTTCCAGAAGTCTTGTCCAGTTATTTCTAGGAATCTCTGGGAGCAAAACACACAAGCTCACACACAATCCTTCCCTGTCTGCTCCCCTCTATTGCAACGCTCTACCCAAGCAGCATCTCAAGAGCATTGATTATCTCCACGAAGGATACAGTCTCCAAGGGCTTCCAAGACCACCAACCCAGAGGTGATACTACACTACAGTTGTGTGTGGCAGAGAGTGCCAGCTTCTCAGAGAAGCTTTCCCAGCCCACACCCCACCCTCACTACCTCAGTTCTCTCATTACATATTACATATAATATACATTATATTGTGCTTTGAATACAATATAATGCATGTAAATAGATTATATATAATGTAATGGAAATAATTACATGTAAGAAAAATACATATAAACCCATTATATTGTACTTATCCTCTGTGGCACTGATCACAATCGTAATTAAATACTTATTTGGGTAATCTTGAAACAGCTGTTTCCTCTGCTAGAATCTAAGCCCCATGAAGGCAGGAATGTGTCCAACTTATTCTGTGCTATGTCCCTGGTGCCCAGCACCTCCACACAGGGTAGACACTCAGTAAGTCTAATTTGGCTTAGTCGATTCAGTGCCCCCATGTCACAGATGAAAAAAAATGAGGCCCAGAGAAGGGAAGGGGCTTTTCCAAAATCTTGCTATCTTTGTCACAGCCATAGTTTGAACCCCGGACTCTGCAATCCTTAGCCCACACTGACACCTAAGTCACTCTAGCACCAAGAGATCGATCCACCCATAATCCAAAGGAGAGAATAAAACCTAAACTACAGAGACCAAAGATCTGTATTCAAATCCTAGATTTGCCACTTAAACCTTACAAGGCTGTGGCAGGAATTAAATGAGGTGATGTGTATACTGTGATCGGCATAGGATCAAGCTCATATAACCTCTCCAGAGACCAACTGTTCCTGGAACAACTTGTGAAGTGTGTTCTTCAATTCCCACACATCGTCTTGATCAGGCCAGAAGAGCCAAGTCCTTAGGAAGGCAGGAAAGCATCTCCAAATGAGCAGTCACTGTTCCCCCACCAGGCAGCCAGCAAGCAGTGTTGGATGAAGATGATAAACACAGGATACCAATCATACCACACAGATGTGTGTTCAACAGCGGGCACACAGAGTCATGTGGCAGGTGATCCATCTTAAAAAGATGGCATTGCCAGCTAACTGATTTCTGCCAGCCACGAATTTATGAGGAATTTAAATTTTGATTCAAATGTACTCATAGCATTATTACTGAATATACCAAAGGCTCGATTTCCACATGGACAAACAAGACCATCCATCACCCCTGGTCATACTTAGCTAACACCCAGACAGCCTTGGCCTCTTGCAGGAGAATCAGTGTCCTGGAAACTTTTTCACCACTGGCATATTAAAATGATGTTTCAGCCAATTCTATAATCACCTATTTTTTTCTCATGTTTCAGGCCCCGTGCTAGGCCTTGGGGATTCAGCCATGATGAGATATAGCCTCTGCTTCAGGAAGCTCACAGTCCTGTGAACTATATTTACACAGTACTTTACAATCTGCTAAGTGATTGCACTTAAACCTTTATCCATCTTTCCTTGTATTTTTATTATTATTGTTATGGCTTCCCTGGTCTGAGAACAATTTGACGTCAAATTTGTTTCTGATTAAAATCAGGCAGGAGAGCTTAATTACCCTCATTTTTGGCTAAAGAAATCTAAGTAGGGAAGAAAGAAATGGATAGATTCCTCTAGATATGTACAGTGTGGCAGACTGTTGAGTGGCTGTCCAAAAGCCATCGCAAATCCCCTTTTCCTTTGCTACCTCTCACAACAGAGGTTGAATAGTCAGACACTTGCCTGCCTCCTTTTCACTGAGGGGTCACCTAGTTCCAGCCACTGCAACATTTGTAGGAATCTGTTCTGAGGCTTCTAGGAAAGCTTTTGGTCTGATTTTAAGAACAAACAGTCTCAGCTAGGTTGGCCCTAATCCTCATCACTGTGTTCACAATACAGGGATGTGATGCTTGGAGCTGTTAAGAGCCAACTTGCCAACAAGAGGCAACAAGCAAGTCAGAAGGGAAAGACCCAGAGAATCAGAGTCATTCTTGTTGCTATTGTTGAGCTGCTGAGACAATGACAGCAGCTCTATCCCTGCACACTATTTATGAAGTAAGAAAAACCAAGCCCTGATTTTAAACCAGTGTAGCAGAGGATTTCTGTTAACCCGCAGCCATACAGTCCTGGAATACATAGTTCAGGGCATGACTGAGCACATGCCTTCAAACTAGACACACTTGGGTTTATGTACCACCTCAGTCACTTACAAGCTACATGAGTCTGGACAGTTATTTAATTCCTCAGAGTTCAGTTTCCACCGTCTATAAATGAAAAGACTACAACTGCTGGCGAGAATGCAAAAGGGTGCAGCCACTATGGAAAACAGTATGGCGGTTCCTCAAAAAATTAAACATCAAATAACCATGAGATCCCACAGTTCCACTTCTGGGTATATATTTAAAAAAACAAAACAAAACTGAAAGCAGGAACTCAAAAAGATATTTGTACACCCATGCTCACAGCAGCATTATGCACAATAGCCTTGTGCAACCCAAGCATCCATCAACAGATGAATGGATCAACAAAATGTAGTATACATACAAGGGAGTATTATTCAGCCTTAAAAAGGAAGGAAATTTTGACACATGCTACAATATAGATGAACCTCAAAGTTCTTTATGCTAAGTGAAATAAGCCAGTCACAAAAGGACAAATACTATGTGATCCCATTCATATGAGGTACTTAGAGTAATCAAACTCATGAGACACAAAGTAGAATGGTGGTTGTCAGGAACTAGACGTGGGGAGAGGAATGGTGTCTCCATTTTGCCAGATGGAAAAAGTTCTGGAGATGGGTGCTGATGGTGGGTCCTCTTAGTGTGGTTATACTCAATGTGACTAAGCAGCACACCTAAAACTGGCTACAATGGTAATTCTACGTTATATTGATTTTACCATAATTTTTAAATTAATAAAAATAAATAATAAAAAATCACTTTAGAAAATTAAAAAAATGCAGAAACCATCTTAATGAATTCATAGTTTGTCAGACCACACCACCGGCTGACCACCATCCTGGGTGAAGTCCAGCAATGCTTGCCTCCTTATGGATTTGTCCCACACCAAAGGATCTAAAAGGTATTTCATTCATGCAGCAAATAAAGTCAACTACTTGCCTCTCTAGGCCACCAGACATGAGTCAAATGGTTTCCTGCCCTGAGGAAGTCAAAAAGATATCCACAAATAGCCACCCGTAAGGGAGAATACACCTGTCTCCCAGAGAGGTAGAAACGATGCAGTTTTCAGAGGTCGGAGCAAATGCTCATGGCTTTGGAGTTTGAGGAAAGTTCCAAAGAAGAGATGGCACTGGAGCTAGACTTGGAGATTAAGAACGTTTATTGCTGAAACAGAAGTAGTTTTAAAGATGTTTCCTGCTAGCAATAATGGCAATGTGAGCAGAGGTAGGAGAGCATTCGTCTCTCCTAATCATGCATCCTAATCATGCATTAGGATGAACAGGAAAGATAAGAGCCAGACAAAGCCCCAAGCACCAGGAAGGTAGTCATATCTTTATTTCAATAGAGGACGCCTGAGATAAAGATGTGTGTTTGTACCCACAGCACTTAAGACTATTCTAAGCACAACTCGAGTCCTCAGAAACTGTCAACTCATTCAGTGGACAGCAGCATCTGAAGAGATGCTCCAAGTGACTAGCATTGGTTATGAGAGTGGGCAGGCCCCACTCAGCTGCCAACACACCTCCTACAGTGGTACCTGGGCTATTTCCACAAAGAATGAGGAGCCACTACAATCACCTCCAAAGACCTCGGTTACTAATGGACACCACGGGCCAGTCCAAGCCCCCCAAAAGCCTTTAACATGCATGTTCCCAGATGGGGTCAATCCCACCAGACAGAGCGGGGCTTCCTTTCTAAAGGGAGACTGGCCCACCTTCCTCCCAGCTCAACACCAAACCTGGGCATCTGGCTCCTTGAGAGCACTGGCCCTTGTCCTTCTCTATATTGAAGGCAAGTAAACTACTGCAAATAACTGAGAGAAAAAAGAAGAAAAATGGATAAGGAGATCCAATGCCCAAAAGAAAATTCAAGTGAGTCCAATTTTAAGAAATTATTTCAAAGTTCTAATTGCTATAAGTGATGAAACAATTCATGACAGAAATTGCAATTACCAAAGAAATGATCTGTTCTGCAACGGCAATTTTAGTGACATTTATAACACACAAGAAATCATGAAGCTTAATTTTTTGAATTTACTGGGGCTACAGATGCCGTGTTGAAATCTAATTAAATAGATCCACAGAAACCGGCCAGCTGAAGAAATAGCAAACTTGCTGAA
>NW_006788200.1:5458363-5498148 GCF_000442215.2 Lipotes vexillifer
CGTGCGCTGGTTTTTAAAAGCAGTTCGTGAACAGCCTCCAAATAGGCAGTCAGTAATGATCTATCTTTCTTGCTTGACTGCCATTTCAAACAGAAAAAGAGACATTTCTTTATTGATCTTCAGTCCTTCACAATAGAATTTACTTCAACTTCGAAAACACATCCCTCATTCTAATGATTTTCGATAGATGACCAGGATAAGTGGAAACTCCCCCACTACTTACCTTTCAGGTCTTACATCCAAACTATCTTAGGTCTCAAGGAAAAAGGCTCAAATCATTAAGTGGTTCAAAAAAAGACTTCCTTCTTCAATTTCTTAAGAATGGTAACAGTCAAACATTAAGAGCCTCCAGAAGTTCTGTAATTCCTGAAATCTCAATGAATTGCTCGTTTAGGTACTAAGTAACCCATGAGGACAAGATTCTGATTAGGAAACTAGTAAATGCTCAAAGAAAAAAACATAGAAAACACATAAAGGTACAACAAAGAAACTTAAAATCGCCAACAATCCCACCAACCACCATATTTAACCACAATTAACATTTTGGTCTCTTTCCTTCCAATGTTATTTTCTAAGCATACATATTTTTTATCACAATGTAAACATGTTATCAATACATTTATAGTCTTATATACCACTGTATCATTAAACATTATTTCAAGCACATTTAACATAATTTTTTAAACAATCCCCTATTTCTGCATTTATAGTTTGTTCCCAAGTTTTAAGCTTTCATCGGTCAACTGATTCACATCCACTTACATAAACCTGTATCTGCAGCTCTGATTCATTCCTAGCAGGGATTCTCAGAAACAAACTCCTGGGAAAATGTTCATTAACTTTTTAAGGTCCCTAATAAGAAGAGCCTAATTGCTTTAACTAAAAGTTATACCAATCTACATTTCTACCAACAGTGTAATGAATAGCCCAAATTGAGAACTATCTTTTTTTTTTTCTTTCAAACAGCATTATTAAACTTTCAGTGAACGCCTTGCCAATTTTTTCCTGTACGCTTCTCTTTGTTTTACAAATCTTGATATACTATTTTGTCCTGTTTTCAATTAATATTACAATTAACATTGGGAACTTAAAGGTTCTTTGAAAACATGATTCTCTTAGTACTTTTTGACCATCATATAAAATGTATTTCTTTAAGTAAGGGGAGGGATTTTTAAAAGGTTGAAAATTTTTTTCATGTTTATTAGCTATTTGTATCTCCTTTTCTGTGAACTGCCTGGTTATAGCCCTTGCCAATTTTCCTACTAGGGTTTTAGGGTCGTTCTTATTTATTTATACATTAACAAAATTAATCCTTTATCGGGTATGTTTTTCCAAGATTTTTTTACTGGAATTTTGTTTTCTTGGGGAAGTTTTTAGACTTCTAGAAATGTCAATTTTATGTAAAGTAATAATTTTCCTCCTTTGAAATTTTCATTCTGTTAACTCCAATATCAGCATCAAATACAATTTTTCTTTGTTTTTGTTTTCTATGATGGTGTTTTTTTCCCATTTAACTCTTTAATCCAACCAAAATTTATTTTGGTATACTGTGTGAGGAAAGGCTATAATCATATTTTTCCAAGTAGTTAATTTAGGATGTATTAAACAATTCCTCCTTTCCCTTCATCATGCACTAAACCCTCTCTCACATTAGGCTCCGTTTCTAGACTATTCTGTTCCATTCAACAGTATGTTCCTGCACTAATAACCACATGGTCTTAATTAGCATAGTTTGAGTACACTTTATATCTGGAAATGCAAATCTTCTCTGATTATACATCATTTTCAAAACTTTCTTAGCAATTCCAGCTGGCTGATTCTTCAAGAATTTGAGAATAATTTGACACATTCCAAAAAAAGAAAGAAACCCTCAGCTGAGATGTCGATTGGACTGGGGTGAAATGATACATTATTTGGAAAGAACTGACATCTTTATCATACTGGAAGAAACTGGCATCCCTCATCCCCATTTATTCAAGTCTTCTTTTTTGTCAGTCAATATGTTTTTGTGATTTTCTTCATATGGATTCTGCAACATTTCTTGTTATGTTATTCCTGTGTGTCTTACTTATTTTTACTCATAAGTAAACTACACCAAGCAAGGATGGTCTGAAATAATAGGCCTAAATTTCAACACCACATCATGAAGGATATGCTTGTCTCTCCAGGCCCTGACAGAGAGGCTCACCGTTTCAGAAATGAATGAAAGGACAAACAGCGAATGGATGACAAATGGGTCCAAAGCCCTGGTGCTGAAGAACTGGGTTGGCTAGACCACACAGCAGACTCATGACAGTTCTATCATGATCAATATCCCCCTTCATATTTTCACAAAAAAAGAAATCATCTTCAAATATTCACAGAACATGTTACACTCTCCCCAAGATTCCTGATCTTCAACTCTATCCCAAGGGGTGGGCACAAGCAAGCCAAGGTCTTTCTAGGAAACTTCAGTTTTGAAAGGAAGGACACTGGCCTTTGGAGCTGAGGGTGGTATCAGTCCTGATGAATACTATAAAAAGGAGGTTTGAAATAAAAGGGATAATTTTATTGAGATACCATCCACATGCCATATAACTCATCCACTTGAAGTGTATGATTTCATGGTTTGTAGTACACAGAACTGTACAACCATCACCCCAAAAAGAAACCCTGTAGGCATTTTAAACTATTTTTTTAAATTGTGGTAAAATACACACATAATAGTTATCATGTTAACTATTTTTAACTGTCCACTTCAGTAGTGTTACATAGTTTCACACTGTTCTGCAACCAATCTCTGGAACCATTTCACCCAGCAAAACTGAAATTCATTCAACAACTCCCTATTTCCCCCTCCCTCCCAGCCTCTGGCAACCACTATTCTATTTTCTGTTGCTATGAGTTTGCCTACTCTAGATACCTCATGTAAGCAGAATCATACAGTATTTGTCATTTTGTGGCTGGCTTACATCACTTAGAAAAATGTCTTTGAGGTTTATCCATATCGTTGCACGTGTCAGGATTTCCTTCCTTTTTAAGGTTGAATAAATTATAAGCTTTTTTAAAGGGAAGAGAAGGGAGGAGGGAGAAGCAAGGAGAGATACAGGGATCAAAGGCAGAGACCAGGAGTTGGGAGGCTCCTGCACTGGTCATGACAGGAGATGATAGTGGTCTGTCCTACAGCGGAGATGGGGAGATGGACAGTATAGGTGAATTCAGATATATTTTGGATTAATGAAATATACTTCAAGATAGGAATGACAGGACTTGCTGATGGATGTGATGTGGGACTAAGGGAGAGGAATACTCCAAAATAATACCTTGAGTACCTGAGAGAGGGAAGACTGCAGGGGACAGATAAAGGAGGGAAGGGAAATACAGAGCCAAGCAGCCCCCAGGAGCTACACCTAAACAAGCCCAAGAAGACGTACAAGTGCCTCGTCTCAGTGAAATCAAGGCTGCCCTGGGAGGGAGTGTCTACAGCTGACTTCCCTAAAATGTGTTGGCCAATTTACCACCACTATTTGCTTCACAAGAAAACGTTATTCATCAGATTTCCTTTCCAGGTGTTTACACGAGTGTGTATGCACACACTCATACAAACACGCATACACAGAAGCCACAAAGCTCAACCTGATGGTGTGTCTGAATTCTCACCAAAAGATTAAAAAAGGAAGATAGTCTTCTCTTAGCCAAAAGGAGCTGAAGGGCAAGATGCTGCCTTACAGAAGGAGTAGTAAGAAGCAGACCAGACAATCACACTCAATCATAGGAAAAAGAATCATTCCTTAGGTTTCCCAAGTCAAGGCTGGCTATCAAAGCCATCACAAGAGTGAGTAAGGTATACAGATAATTTACTCTTTCAGTCAATGCCCAACACAGGACTTAAAAGCGTTCAATATAATGGTTAAGAGTGTGCACTTTGGGGCTTCCCTGGTGGCGCGGTGGTTGAGAGTCTGCCTGCCGATGCAGGGGACACGGGTTCGTGCCCCGGTCCAAGAATATCCCACATGCCAAGGATGTGCCCGTAACATCCCGTAAGCCCATCCCATGGGCCCGTAAGCCATGGCCACTGAGCCTGCATGTCCAGAGCCTGTGCTCCGCAACGGGAGAGGCCACAACACTGAGAGGCGCACGCACCGAAAAAGAGTGTGCACTTTGGAAATTGACACTGGCTCTACCACCAAATAGCTCTGTGGTCACGGGCAAATCCTATCATTTATCTGATTTTCAGTTTCCTTATTTATAAAATCAAGATAATCAAGCTTACCTTAAAGGACTGGTGGGAGAGTTAACATGAAACAGAGGGCAGGAGGAAGAGTATGAGTGAGTGAGTGAATAAATGAGAGAGATAGAGAGTGTGTGTGAGTGTGAGAGTGTGTGTGTGTGAGTGTGTGTGAGTGTGTGTGTGTGTGTGTGTGTGTGTGAATTACAGGGTGGTCAAGTACACTGGGTGGTTTCAGTGCTAGACAGGGAGTCAAAAGACCTAGTTTCTCCTCTAGCTCTGTACTAACTAGCCATGTGACAACAGACAAGTTACTTCCTTCTCTTGCCTTGGGCTTCCTCACTCATTAAAGTCTCACTGACCTGATAAACAGACTTACAAACCAGCATCAGGGAAAGCTAAGAACCAACCCATAATCACTTCAATCTCAAAAGGCTGAGGAATTCATCCTTTTGGGTTCCTCCTGAGTTATGGGGTAAGGGCCTCAAGTAAGAAGGGTTAATTGAAATTCTGATCAAGAAGCAACTGGGGCCCCTAGACGCCCTCTGCCACTCTGAAGAGCTCAGTACTGCACTTTCTCTACCAAGGCAAAACACATGAGGTTTATCACAGGAGACGGGCTATTATTAGAGGGTTTCTTCACTGAGGGACCCTAGCACAGGTTGAAGGTTACGATAACTCACATAGAATACAAGGGTAAGCAAACAAAGAAGGATGCTGAGATAATCTCACACATACACACACCCCAGCCCTCTCCTCTCCACTGGCCACCAGTAACCATGACAGTCTGACCTTCATACTCCAGGGAAGAGATGGTAAGAGTCTTCTCTAGAGAGTCTGAGCAGCCCAAGAGGAAAGATCAGAAGATATCAGCACTGATTCTTTGGTTACGTTGGTTTATAACATTATATAAATTTCATGTGTACAATGTGACATTTCAACTTCTGGATACGCGTGCTCACATATGTATGCATCACAACCACCCAACAGGTACTAAGGAAAACAGTACGAAGACTGCTCAAAAATAGGAAGAGAACTATCGCATGACCCAGCTATTCCAATTTTGGGTCTTTATCTAAAGAACGCAAAGACACTAACTCAACAAGATACGTGCATCCCTTTGTACATTGCAATAGTCAAGATACAGAAAAAACCTCAGTGCCCACTGATGGAGGAAGGGATAAAGAAGATGTGGTCTATATAAAGACAGTGGAATGCTACTCAGCCAACACTGATTCAGACATCCCAGCCAGATCACCCTACGGGGAGTCTCAGACATCCCACCCAGATCATCCTACAGGGAGACTCAGTATCAACAAGCCCCACACACACACCAGAGCCTCCAAACAGCTTCACAGTCCCTCTTACAGACAAACCAACAACTGAATATTATCAGACACTGGAGGAAAACCATGAACACGAGAGAGAGAGAGATCAAAATAGAGGGGAAAGTAAAGTGAGAAACTTGGAAGAAAAAAGACTCTACAGGGAAGGAAAAAAGCAAAAATAATTATGATTAACATCCTCAGAAGGAAAAAAAAAAAGACACTGTAACCATAAAATATGAACAGCATGGTACAATAAAAGACCATCTGGAAAAAAAATTTTTAATGTCTTGGGAAGGGGAAGACCTTCAAGATGGTGGAGGAGTAAGACGTGGAGCTCACCTTCCTCCCCACAAATACATCAGAAATACATCTATATGTGGAACAACTCATAGAGAACACTTACTGAACACTGGCAGAAGAACTCAGACTTCCCAAAAGGGTCGTGGTGTTCTGGCTGGGTGTCAGGCCTGTGCCTCTGAGGTGGAAGAGCCAAGTACAGGACACTGGTCCACCAGAGACCTCCTGGTTCCAAGTAATAGCAAATAGCAAAAGCTCTCCCAGAGATGTCCATCTCAACGCCAAGACCCAGCTCCATTCAAAAACCAGCAAGCTACAGTGCTGGACAACTATGCCAAACAACTAGCAAGACAGGAACACAACCCCACCCATTAGCAGAGAGGCAGCCTAAAATCATAAAAAGGTCACAGACACCCAAAAACACACCACCGGACATGGTCCTGCCCACCAGAAAGACAAGATCCAGCCTCATCCACCAGAACACAGACACTAGTCCCCTCAACCAGGAAGCCTACACAACACACTGAACCAACCTTAGCCACTGGGGGCAGACACCAAAAACAACGGGAACTACAAACCGGCAGCCTGTGAAAAGGAGACCCCAAACACAGTAAGTTAAGCAAAATGAGAAAACAGAGAAACACACAGCAGATGAAGGAGCAAGGTAAAAACCCACCAGACCAAACAAATGAAGAGGAAATAGGCAGTCTACATGAAAAAGAATTCAGAGTAATGATAGTAAAGATGATCCAAAATCTTGGAAATAGAACAGAGAAAATACAAGAAACATTTAACCAGGACCTGGAAGAATTAAGAGCAAACAATGATAAACACCACAATAAATGAAATTAAAAATACTCTAGAAGGAATCAATAGCAGAATAACTGACACAAAAGAACAGATAAGTGACCAGGAAGATAAAACGGGGAAATAACTACCACAGAGCAGAATAAAGACAACAGAATGAAAAGAATTGAGGACAGTCTCAAACACCCCTGGGACAACATTAAACGCACCAGCATTTGAATTATATGGGTCCCAGAGAAGAAGAGAAAAAGAAAGGGACTGAGAAAATATTTCAAGAGATTATAGTTGAAAACTCCCTAACATGGGAAAGGAAAAAGTCAATCAAGTCCAGGAAGTGCAGAGAGTCCCATACAGGATAAATCCAAGGAGAAACAAGGCAAGACACATATTAATCAAACTAACAAAAATTAAATACAAAGAAAAAATATTAAAAGCAGCAAGGGAAAAGCAACAAATAACATACAAGGGAATCCCCATAAGGTTAACAGCTGACCTTTCAGCAGAAACTCTGCAAGCCAGAAGGGAGTGGCAGGACACATTTAAAGTATGAAAGGGAAAAAGCTACAACCAAAATTAATATACCCAGCAAGAATCTCACTGAGATTCGATGGAGAAATTAAAACCTTACAGACAAACAAAAGCTAAGAGAATTCAGCACCACCAAAGCAGCTTCACAACAATGGCTAAAGGAACTTGTCTAGGCAGGAAACACAAGAGAAGGAAAAGACCTACAAAAACAAACCCAAAACAATTAAGAAAATGGTAATAGGAACATACATATCAATAATTACCTTAAATGTAAAGGGATTAAATGCTCCAACCAAAAGGCACAGACTGGCTGAATGGATACCAAAACAAGACCCATCTATGTGCTGTCTACAAGAGACCCACTTCAGACCTAGGGACACATACAGACTGAAAGTGAGGGGAGGGAAAAAGATATTCCATGCAAATGGAAAACAAAAGAAAGCTGGAGTAGCAATTCTCCTATCAGACAAAATAGACTTTAAAATAAAGACTATTACAAGAGACAATGAAGGACACTACATAACGATCAAGGGAGCAACCAAGAAGAAGATATAAGAACTGTAAATATTTATGCACCCAACATAGGAGGACCTCAAAACATAAGGCAAATGCTAACAGCCATAAAAGGGGAAATTGACAGTAAGACAATAATAGTAGGGGATTTTATAACACCCCAATTTCACCAATGGACAGATCATCCAAAATGAAAATAAATAAGGAAACCAAGCTTTAAATGACACATTAAACAAGATGGACTTAACTGATATTTATAGGACATTCCATCCAAAACAACAGAATACAATTTCTTCTCAATTGCTCATGGAGCATTCTCCAGGATAGATCGCATCTTGGGTCACAAATCAAGGCTTGGCAAATTTAAGAAAACTGACATCATATCAAATGTCTTTTCTGAGCAATATGCTATGAGAATAGATATCAATTAGAGGAAAAAAATCTGTAAAAAATACAAACACATGGAGGCTAAACAATACAGGACTTAATAACCAAGAGATCACTGAAGAAATCAAAAACTACCTAGAAACAGATGACAATGAAAACACGATGACCCAAAACCTATGGGATGCAGTAAAAGCAGTTCTAAGAGGGAAGTTTTTGGCAATACAAACCTACCTCAAGAAACAAGAAACATTACAAATAAAAAACCTAACCTTACATCTAAAGCAATTAGAGAAAGAAGAACAAAAAACCCGAAAGTTAGCAGAAGGAAAGATATTGCAAAGATCGATCAGAAGTAAATGAAAAAGAAATGAAGGAAACAATAGCAAAGATCAATAAATCTGAAACCTGGTTCTCTGAGAAGATAAACAAAACTGATAAACCATTAGCCAGACTCATCAAGAAAGAAAGGGAGAACACTCAAATCAATACACTTAGAAATGGAAAAGGAGAAGTAACAACTGACACTGCAGAAATACAAAGCATCATGAGAGAGTACTATGAGAAACTATATGCCAATAAAATGGACAACCTGGAAAAATGGACAAATTCTTAGATAAGCACAACCTTCTGAGACTGAAGCAGGAAGAAATAGAAAATATACACAGACCAATCACAAGCACTGAAATTGAAACTGTGATTTAAAATCTTCCAACAAACAAAAGCCTAGGACCCAATGGCTTCAAAGGCAAATTCTATCAAACATTTAAAGAAGAGCTAACACCTATCCTTCTCAAACTCTGCCAAAATACAGCAGAGGGAGGAACACTCCCAAACTCATTCTTCGAGGCCAGCATCACCCTGATACCAAAACCAGACAAAGAGGTCACAAAGAAAGAAAACTACAGGCCAATATTACTGATGAACATAGATGCAAAAATCCTCAACAAAATACTAGCAAACAGAATCCAACAGCACATTAAAAGGATCATACACCATGATCAAGTGGGGTTTATCCCAGGAATGCAAGGATTCTTCAATATATGCAAATCAATCAATGTGATACACAATATTAACAAATTGAAGGATAAAAACCATATGATCATCTCAATAGATGCAGAGAAAACTTTAGACAAAATTCAACAGCCACTTATGATAAAATCCCTCCAGAAAACAGGCATAGAGGGAACTTACCTCAACATAATAAAGGCCATATATGACAAACCCACAGCCAACATCATTCTCAATGGTGAAAAACTGAAACCACTTCCTCTAAGATCAGAAACAAGACAAGGTTGTCCACTCTCACCAGTATTATCCAACATAGTTTTGGAAGTTATATCCACAGCAATCAGAGAAGAAAAAGAAATAAAGGAAATTCTTTATTTCTTTTCTGTCTTTTCTCCATTGTATATTCCTGCCTCCTTTATCAAAAATAAGGTGACCATATGTGCATGGGTTTATCTCTGGACTTTCTATCCTGTTCCATTGATCTATATTTCTGTTATTGTGCCAGCACCATACTGTCTTGATTACTGTAGCCTTGTAGTATAGGCTGAAGTCAGGGAGGCTAATTTCTCCAGCTCCGTTTTTCTTCTCGAGATTGCTTTGGCTATTTGGGGTCTTTTGTGTTTCCCTACGAAATTTTTTGTTCTAGTTCTGTGAAAAATGCCAGTGGCAGTTTGATAGGGATTGCATTGAATCTGTAGATTGCTTTGGGCAGTATAGTCATTTTCACAATGTTGATTCTTCCAATCCAAGAACATGGTATATTTCTCTTTCTGCTTATATCACCTTTAATTTCTTTCATCAGTGTCTTACTGTTTTCTGCATACAGGTCTTTTGTCTCCTTAGGTAGGTTTATTCTTATGTATTTTATTCTTTTTGTTGCAGTGGTAAATGGGAGTGTTTCCTTAATTTCTCTTTCAGATTATTCATCATTACAGGAATGCAAGAGATTTCTATGCATTAATTTTGTATCTACCAAATTCATATGTAGTGAGGTGGATGGACCTACAGTCAGTCATACAGAGTGAAGTTAAGTCAGAAAGAGAAAAATAAATACCGTATGCTAACACATATGTATGGAATCTAAAAAATAAAAATAAAAATGGTTCTGAAGAACCTAGAGGCAGGAC
The DNA here is from genome assembly GCF_000442215.2 of Lipotes vexillifer. Taxonomy (NCBI): domain Eukaryota; kingdom Metazoa; phylum Chordata; class Mammalia; order Artiodactyla; family Lipotidae; genus Lipotes; species Lipotes vexillifer. Next base: position 5,468,566 of record NW_006788200.1, read on the forward strand.
AGGAATAAAGACGCAGACGCAGAGAATGGACTTGAGGACATGGGGAGGTGGAAGGGTAAGCTGGGATCAAGTGAGAGAGCGGCATGGACATATACATACTGCCAAATGTAAAACAGACAGCTAGTGGTAAGCAGCCGCATAGCACAGGGAGATCAGCTTGGTGCTCTGTGACCACCTAGAGGGGTGGGATAGGGAGGATGGGAGGGAGACGAAAGAGGGAGGAGATATGGGGATATATGTATAGCTGATTCACTTTGTTATAAAGCAGAAACTAACACACCATTGTAAAGCAATTATATTCCAATAAAGATGTTTAAAAAAAAAAGGTCTTGGGAAGTTAAATTTATGTACATGTGTGTATTCAAACTAGTACAAATGGTTACCTGGGGAGGCAGCATTGGAAATGGGATGGATGGTGAATGGCATAAAAATGAAACTCTCCATTTAGACCTTTTTGAACAATGTGAATGTGTTATCCATTTTTTTCTTTAATGGTGTCTAAATACCATGTGACACCTCATAACATGCCATTTAGCTACATCACGGCTTTCACAGATTTTTCAGGGCCATTTGGTAACCCAGTCATAACCTAGAACATTATTTCCAGGGCAAAATGCATCCAAAGCTACCTAATGATTCAATTATAAACAAACAAACAAAATTTATAGATGTAAGTTGGAAAAGCTGACATGAAATAAGAAGGAAGGAAGGAAAGAAGAGAGGGAGGAAGGATGGATATCGGTCATCCTGGGCTGCCATAATAAACTACAATAGCCTGGGTGGCTCAAACAACAGGAATTAATTTTCTCACAGTTCTAGAAGCCAAAGGTCCAAGATCAGGGTGCCAGCATGGGTGAGCACTGGTCAGATTCTCTTTCTGGCTTGAAGATGGCTGTCTTCTCATTGTGTACTCATGTGGCAGAGAGAGAAGGAAATCTCTGAAATGCTATCAAACCCCCCCTTTTACTTTAATTAGCTTCTAAGAGCCCTGTCTCCAAACATAGTCGCATTGGAGGTTAGGGCTTCAACACCTGGATTTTGGGGAGACACAATTCATTTCATGCAGATGGAATAGAGTTTACATGGCCCAAGAATGTAACTCTAAGGCGGAGTATTTACGCCTACCTTGGAAGGACACTCATCAAAGAGCAAAACCCATACAAAACAGAAACAGACTCGTAGATCTCAAAATCAAACTTATGGTTATCCAAGGGGAAATGTGGGGGGAAGTGACAAGTTAGGAAATTGGGAATAGCATATATACACTACTATATATAAAATAAGTAACTAATAAGGACCTACTCTGTATCACTGGGAACTCTACTCAATTTTCTGTAATAACCTATATGGGAAAAGAATCTGAAAAAGAATGGATATATATACCTGTATAGATACAGATATATATAACTGATAAACTTTGATGTACACCTGAAACACACAACACTGTAAGTCAACTATACTCCAATAAAAATTTTTTTTAAAAAAAGACCAAAAACAAGATCAACAAGAATGAACAAGTAACTGGGAGGCTCACCTGTGGAATCTTCTGATTGTGTCAGGGGTTAACCTCTACCACTTGCTGTTCATCACCTGCCTTACACACTCTCTCCAACCTCCCTGAGCACTATTATTAGTGGGCCTATCTGCACCCTTCCTTATGAGCAATCATCATACAGAACTCAGAATTCAATTTTGATTCTAAACCTCATTATGCTGAAGTGCTGATATGAATGGAAATGGCATAGTGCTTTGGTTCCCTGAAAGTTACTTTTTATTTTTTATTTACATCTTTATTGGAGTATAATTTCTTTACAATGTTGTGTTACTTTCTGCTGTATAACAAAGTGAACAAGCTATACGTATACATATATCCCAATACCACTCCCTCTTTCATCTCCCTCCCACCCTCCCAATCCCACCCCTCTAGGCGGTCACAAAGCACAGAGCTGATCTCCCTGTGCAATGCGGCGGCTTCCCACTAGCTATCTATTTTACATTTGGTAGTATATATATGTCAATGCCACACTCTCACTTTGTCCCAGCTTACATTTCCCCCACCCCGGGTCCTCAAGTCCATTCTCTAGGTCTGCATCCTGTCCTGCCCCTAGGTTCTTCAGAACCTTTTTTTTTTTCCTAGATTCCATAAATACGTGTTAGCATGTGGTGTTTATTTTTCTCTTTCTGACTTACTTCACTCTGTGTGACAGTCTCTAGGTCCACCTACCTCACTACACATAACTCAATTTCGTTTCTTTTAATGGATGAGTAATATTCCATTGTATATATGTGCCACATCTTCTTTATCCATTTATCTGTCAGTGGACAGTTAGATTGCTTCCATGTCCTGGCTACTGCAAATAGTGCTGCAATGAACATTGTGGTACATATCACTCTTTGAATTATGGCTTTCTCTGGGTATATGCACAGTAGTCATATGGTAGTTCTATTTTTAGTTTTGTAAGAAACCTCCACACTGTTCTCCATAGTGGCTGTATCATTTATATTCTCACCAACAGTGCAAGAGGATTCCCTTTTCTCCACAACCTCTCCAGCATTTACTGTTTGTAGATTTTTTGATGATGGCCATTCTGACTGGTGTAAGGTGATACCTCATTGTAGTTTTGATTTGCATTTCTCTAATGATTAGTGATGCTGAGCATCCTTTCATGTGTTTGTTGGCAATCTGTATATCTTCTTTGGAGAAATGTCTATTTGGGTTTTCTGCCCATTTTTAGATTGGGTTGTTTGGTTTTTTTGATATTGAGCTGCATGAGCAGCTTATATATTTTGGAGATTAATACATTGTCAGTTGCTTCATTTGCAAATATTTTCTCCCATTCTGAGGGGTGTCTTTTCATCTTGTTTACGGTTTCCTTTGCTGTGCAAAAGCTTTTAAGTCTCATTAGGTCCAATTTGTTCATTTTTGTTTTTATTTCCATTTCTCTAGGAGGTGAGTCAAAAAGGATCTTGCTGTGATTGATGAAACAGAGTGTTCTGCCTATGCTTTCCTCTAAGAGTTTTATAGTGTCTAGCCTTACATTTAGGTCTTTAATCCATTTTGAGTTTATTTTTGTGTATGATGTTAGGGAGTGTTCTAATTTCAGTCTTTTACATGTAGCTGTCCAGTTTTCCCAGTACCACTACTGAAGAAGCTGTCTTTTCTCCATTGTATATTCTTGTCTCCTTTATCAAAGATAAGGTGACCATATGTGTGTGGGTTCATCTCTAGGCTTTCTATCCTGTTCAACTGATCTATATTTCTGTTATTGTGCCAGTACCATACTGTCTTGATTATTGTAGCTTTGTAGTATAGGCTGAAGTCAGGGAGGCTGATTTCTCCAGCTCTGTTTTTCTTCTCAAGATTGCTTTGGCTATTCAGGGTCTTTTGTGTTTCCATACAAATTGTGAAATTTTTTGTTCTAGCTCTGTAAAAAATGCCAGTGGTAGTTTGATAGGGATTGCATTGAATCTGTAGATTGCTTTGGGTAGTAGAGTCATTTTCACAATGTTGATTCTACCAATCCAAGAACATGGTATATCTCTCCATCTGTTTATATCATCTTTAATTTCTTTCATCAGTGTCTTATAGTTTTCTGCATACAGGTCTTTTGTCTCCTTAGGTAGGTTTATTCCTCCGTATTTTATTCTTTTTGTTGCAGTAGTAAATGGGAGTGTTTCCTTAATTTCTCTTTCAGAGTTTTCATCATTAGTGTATAGGAATGCAAGAGATTTCTGTGCATTAATTTTGTATCTTGCTGCTTTACCAAATTAATTGATTATCTCTAGTAGTTTTCTGGTAGCATCTTTAGGGTTCTCTATGTATAGTATCACGTCCTCTGCAAAACAGTGACAGCTTTAATTCTTCTTTTCCGACTTGGATTCCCTTTATTTCTTTTTTTTTCTCTGATTGCTGTGGATATAACTTCCAAAACTATGTTGAATAATAGCGGGGAGAGTGGGCAACGTTGTCTTGTTCCTGATCTTAGTGGAAATGGTTTCAGTTTTTCATCATCAAGAGCGATGTTGGCTGTGGGTTTCTCATATATGGCCTTTATTATGTTGAGGTAAGTTCCCTCTATGCCTACTTTCTGGAGGGTTTTTATCATAAATGGGTGTTGAATTTTGCCGAAAGCTTTTTCTGCATCTATTGAGATGATCATGTGGTTTTTCTCCTTCAGTATGTTAATATGGTGTATTATATTGATTGATTTGAATATACTGAAGAATCCTTGTATTCCTGGGATAAACCCCACTTAAGTATGGTGTATGATCCTTGTAATGTGCTGTTGGATTCTGTTTGGTAGTATTTTGTTGAGGATTTTTGCATCTATGTTTATCAGTGATATTGGCCTGTAATTTTCTTTTTTTGTGACATCTTTGTCTGGTTTTCGTATCAGGGTGATGGTGGCCTTGTTGAATGAGTTTGGGAGTGCTCCTCCCTCTGCTATATTTTGGCAGCATTTGAGAAGGATAGGTGTTAGCTCTTCTCTAAATGTTTGAAAGAATTTGCCTGTGAAGCCATCTGGTCCTGGGCTTTTGTTTGTTGGAAGATTTTAAATCACAGTTACATTTCAGTGCTTGTGATTGGTCTGTTTATATTTTCTATTTCTTCTTGGTTCAGTCTCAGAAGGTTGTGCTTTTCTAAGAATTTGTCCATTTCTTCCAGGTTGTCCATTTTATTGGCATATAGTTGCTTGGAGTAATCTCTCATGAGATCCTTCGTACTTTTTCAGTGTCAGTTGTTACTTCTCCTTTTTCATTTCTAATTGTATTGACTTGAGTCTTCTCTGTTCTTTTCTTGATGAGTCTGGCTAATAGCTTATCAATTTTATTTATTTTCTCAAAGAACCAGGTTTTAGATTTATTGATCTCTGCTATCGTTTCCTTCATTTCTTTTTCATTTATTTCTGAACGATCTTTATGATTTCTTTCCTTCTGCTAACTTTGAGAGTTTTGTTGTTGTTGTTGTTTTTCTTCTTTCTCTAATTGCTTTAGGTGGAAGGTTAGGTTGTTTGAGATTTTTCTTGTTTCTTGAGGTAGGATTGTTTGCTAGGAACTTCTCTCTTAGAATTGCCTTTGCAGCATCCCATAGGTTTTCACTGTCATTTATTTCTAGGTATTTTTGATTTCCTCTCTGATTTGTTCTGTGATCTCTTGGTTATTTAATAGCATATTGTTTAGCCTCCATGTGTTTGTATTTTTTACAGTTTTTTTTTCCTGTAATTGTTATCTAGTCTCATAGTGTTGTGATCGGAAAAAATACTTCATACAATTTCAATTTTCTTAAATTTACCAAGGCTTGATTTGTGACCCAAGATATGATCTATCCTGGAGAATGTTCCATGAGCACTTGAGAAGAAAGTGTATTCTGTTGCTTTCAGATGGAATGTCCTGTAAATACCAATTAAGTCCATCTTGTTTAATGTGTCATTTAAAGCTTGTGTTTCCTTATTTAATTTCATTTTGGATAATCTGTCTGTTGGTGAGAGTGGGGTGTTAAAGTCCCCTACTATGATTGTGTTACTGTCAATTTCCCCTTTTATGGTTGTTAGCATTTGCCTTATGTTTTGAGGTCCTCCTATGTTGGGTGCATAAATATTTACAATTGTTATATCTTCTTGGGTTGATCCCTTGATCATTATGCAGTGTCCTTCTTTGTCTCTTGTAATAGTCTTTATTTTAAAGTCTATTTTGTCTGATAGGAGAATTGCTACTCCAGCTTTCTTTTGATTTCCATTTGCATGGAATATGTTTTTCCCTCCCCTCACCTTCAGTCTGTATGTGTCCCTAGGTTTGAAGTGGGTCTCTTGTAGACAGCATATATACAGGTCTTGTTTTTGTATCCATTCAGCCAGTCTATGTCTTTTGGTAGGAGCATTTAATCCCTTTACATTTAAGGTAATTATCGATACATACATTCCTACCACCATTTTCTTAATTGTTTTGCGTTTGTTTTTCTAGGTCTTTTCCTTCTCTTGTGTTTCCTGCCTAGACAAGTTCCTTTAGCCTTTGTTGTAAAGCTGCTTTGGTGGTACTGAATTCTCTTAGCTTTTGCCTGTCTGTAAATGTTTTCATTTCTCTGTTGAATCTGAATGAGATCCTTGCTGGGTAATCTTACTTGTAGGTTCTTCCCTTTCATCACCTTAAATGTGTCCTGCCACTCCCTTCTGGCTTGCAGAGTTTCTGCTGAAAGATCAGCTGTTAACCTTATGTGGATTCCCTTGTATGTTATTTGTTGCTTTCCCTTGCTGCTTTTAATATTTTTTCTTTGTATTTTGACAGTTTGATTAATATGTGTAATTGGCCTGTTTCTCCTTGGATTTATCCTGTACGGGACTCTCTGTGCTTCCTGGACTTGACTATTTCCTTTCCCATGTTAGGGAAGTTTTCAACTATAATCTCTTGAAATATTTTCTCAGTCCCTTTCATTTTCTCTTCTTCTTCTGGGACCCGCATAATTCAAATGCCAGTGCTTTTAATGTTGTCCCAGAGGTGTCTGAGACTGTTCTCAATTCTTTTCATTCTGTTTTCTTTATTATGCTCTGCGGTAGTTATTTCCCCTGTTTTATCTTCCAGGTCACTTATCCATTCTTCTGCCTCAGTTATTATGCTATTGATTTCTTCTAGAGTATTTTTAATTTCAGTTATTGTGTTGTTCATCATTGTTTGCTCTTTAGTTCTTCTAGTCCTGGTTAAACGTTTCTTGTATATTCTCTGTTCTGTTTCCAAGATTTTGGATCATCTTTACTATCATTACTCTGAATTCTTTTTCAGGTAGACTGCCTCTTTCCTCTTCATTTGTTTGGTCTGATGGGTTTTTACCTTGCTCCTTCATCTGCTGCATATTTCTCTGTCTTCTCATTTTGTTTAACCTACAGTGTTTGGGATCTCCTTTTCGCAGGCTGCAGGTTGTTCAGTGGCTTGTGTAGGCTTCCTGGCGGAGGGGACTGGTGCCTGTGTTCTGGTGAGTGAGGCTGTATCTTGTCCTTCTGGTGGGTAGGACCACGTCTGGTAGTGTATTTTGGGGTGTCTGTGAACTTAGCATGATTTTAGGCAGCCTTTCTGCCTATGGGTGGGGTTGTGTTCCTGTCTTTCTAGTTATTTGGCATGGGGTGTCCAGCACTCGAGTCTGCTGGCTGTTATCTGGAGCTGGGTCATAGTGTTGAGACAGAGATCTGTGGGAGATCTCTTGCCAATGGATATTACATGGGGCTGGGAGGTCTCTGGTGGTCCAATGTCCTGCACTCAGCTCTCCCACCTCAGAGGCTCAGGCCTGACACAAGACCGGAGCACCAAGATAATGTCAGCCACACAGTTCAGAAGAAAAGGGAGGGGAAAAAAAAAAAAGAAAGAAAAATAAATAAATAAAATAAAGTTATTAAAATAAAAATTAAAAATATATTATTAAAATTAAAATGTAATAAAAAGAAGAGAGCAACCAAACCAATAAACAAATCCACCAATGATAACAAGCACTAAAATCTATACTAAAATAAACATAAAAATCATAAACTAGTCAGTCGCATACAGGAAACCCCAAGTCTACAGTTGCTCCCAAAGTCCACTGTCTCAATTTTGGGATGAATCATTGTCTGTTCAGGTATTCCACAGATGCAGAGTTGATTGTGGGCATTTAATCCACTGGTCCGGATTCTGCTGGCAGAAATTTCCCTTTGTCTTCTTTGTTCGCACACCTCCTGGGGTTCAGCTTTGGATTTGGCCCTGCCTCTGCGTGTAGGTCACCCTCTGGTGTCTGTTCTTTGCCCTGACAGGACGGGGTTAAAGCACCTGCTGATTAGGGGGCGCTGGCTCACTCAAGCTGGGGGGAGGGAGGGGTCCACAATGCAGAGCGGGCTTGCAGCCGCAGAGGTTGGCATGACGTTGCAACAGCCTGAGGCGCACCGTGTGTTCTCCTGGGGAAGATGGCCCTGGATCACGGGACCCTGGCAGTGGCGGGCTGCACAGGCTCCCAGGAGGAGAGGTGTGGATAGTGACCTGTGCTCGCACACAGGCTTCTTGGTGGCTGCTGCAGCAGCAGCCTTAGCATTTCATGCCCGTCTCTAGTGTCCTCGCTGATAGCCGTGGCTCACGTCCATCTCTGGAGCTCATTTAGGCAGTGCTCTGAATCTCCTCTCCTCGCGCACCCCAAAACAATGGTCTCTTGACTCTTAGGCAGCTCCGGACTTTTTCCTGGAATCCCTCCCTGCTAGCTGTGGCACACTAGCCCCCTTCAGGCTGTATTCACGCAGCTAACCCCAGTCCTATCCCTGGGATCTGACCTCCGAAGCCCAAGCCTCAGCTCCCAGCACCCGCCCGCCCACCCCGGCGGGTGAGCAGAGGAGTCTCTCAGGCTGGTGAGTGCTGGTCGGCACTGATCCTCTGTGCGGGAATCCCTCCGCTTTGCCCTCCGCACCCCTGTTGCTGCGCTCTCTTCCATGGCTCTGAAGCTTCCCCCGCTACCCAGCCGCAGTCTCCACCAGTGAAGGGGCTTCCTAGTGTGTGGAAACTTTTCCTCCTTTACAGCTCCCTCCCAGAGGTACAGGTCCCGTCCCTATTCTTTTGTCTCTGTTTTTTCTTTTTTCTTTTGCCCTACCCAGGTACGTGGGGAGTTTCTTGCCTTTTGGGAGGTCTGAGGTCTTCTGCCAGCATTCAGTAGGTGTTCTGTAGGAGTTGTTCCACATGTAGATGTATTTCTTTTGTCTCTGTTTTTTCTTTTTTCTTTTGCCCTACCCAGGTACGTGGGGAGTTTCTTGCCTTTTGGGAGGTCTGAGGTCTTCTGCCAGCATTCAGTAGGTGTTCTGTAGGGGCTGTTCCACATGTAGATGTATTTTTGATGTATTTGTGGGAAGGAAGGTGATCTCCACATCTTACTCCTCTGCCATTTTGAAGGTCCTCCTCCTACATTTTATTTCTCATACCTAAATTTTATTCAAGCTTTATTCTTATAATCTGCCAGTTTTATGTTTTTCCCAAAAGCCTACTGCCCCAAAAGCAAATTCCAGAAAAAAAGAAGCCTGTCTAATATGAGAAAGATAGATAAGTGTCTTATGAAAATGATGTCTATTGACCCAGATCCTGCTGAGTGAGCAAGTGAATCCTTGGGTGCAAATGAGGCACTTATGACTGCTATCGAAGCCTTGGGAGGCGTCATTTATTACATGCCTGTCAGAGGGCACTAATAGTTCTTTAACAACCTGAAGAACAAGCGAGTGTTCTAACGTGACAGCTGACCCTTGTTCACTTGGCAGAGAGTGGTTGAGCATTCATCACCACTATTCCTGTGATTCTGGATAGGAACAAGTGAGGCAAAATCAAATGTTCAACATCAGAGCACCTGAGAAGAAACCTACCCAATGACTACTGGAAGACCGATGAGGTTTCTCCAATCTCTTTATCATCTTCTTTTCCCATTTTCTCAGGCAACAGGATCAGCCTTAGAAGCATTTGCCCCTGAGATATCTGAAGTGTCAGCCCAGAAAAATTGGGGGCACAAGGCAGGGGGCTGCCTCAGCTTTCACCCCTGTGTCTCCCACCAGACCTAGCAAAGGAAATGACCTCCTGTCTCCTGCCTTTGTTTTCTCAGTTGCAAAATAAAGGGATTGAACCAAGGTTCTTTCAGCTCCCCAAGTCTGCGATTCCAACATTTATCAAATCACACTACTTAGGAAGATAAATCCAATCAGAAGTCTTGGCCGCCTGCCAGGCCTAAACCTCTGCTCACCACAGGCTAGTGAGCAAAGGCGTATTTGCAGGACTCCCTGTGTATAGGAAGGGTATGGGAAAGTGGCTAATGGTGCAGCTTTTTAATTACCTCAGAGGCTCTGACCCCAGGTTCCAGTCACACAGGGCTGGCAGCTGCGTCTTATGCCACACGGATGGTAATACCCATCCACTGTGCCCAGGCCGTTGACTCCCGGACAGTTCATTAGCAAGAGAGCACAGAACCACCCTGGTGACAGATGGAAATCCATAAGCAAGAGGCCTCAAATAGAGGAAATATTTCTAAGTATTAAGACACTGGCTCTCAATAAGACATTCAGTCCAGGTCCCTGGGGATGAGCAGTTACCCATTCACAACCAGGCAGGGGCAGAGCTGCTGGCAGAACCAGAAAGCATGCTCGCTGCAGGAAGGCAGGGGCCCCAGAACTGCCCCTAAAGGCCCAGGGTGTTCAGTCACATCACAATTTCCAGAGTCTCAGCAACAGCCTCGTTCCATTTCTAAAGAAGCAGAAGAACGAAGCTTCGATGGTGATGGGCCTGCAGTGCTCACTTACTGGTGATGGTCCTGCAGAAAGTGGCCCACTCCTCCTGGGCCTCCACCTACTCCCCAGGCGTCAGCTACTCCAGCTGCAGAGGAAGGCCTCTGCATAAGTTACTTTAACTCTTCCAGTTCACTCAACCAGTTACCTCTTCAACAACCTTGCTAGCCCTGCAGGGTCTTCCAGGATGATCATAGTTGAGGGCCAAAAAGAAAAAAGTAGATTCAGGCCAAGGAGACTCTGAGTGGACAAGATGCCAGCCCACAACAAATGAGGGAAGATGTAGAGAATAAGTGGAAGGTCAGAGAGCTGAGCTCAAATCCCTAATTCACCATTATTTGTCAAGGGGTCTTGGGCAAGTTGCTAACTTCCTTCAGCACAGTTTCTCCACCAGCAAATGATCATTGTATTACCTAACAGGGTTGTGACAAGAGATAAATACCAGAACACAGGGACAACACTCAAGTACATTCCCTTGCACACACTAAGCGCTCCATAAATGTCACACCGTGGTGTGTGGCCACGCTCATGCAACCTGAGGACCACCCCACCACCACCATCACCAGACACTTCACAGCCCAGCGAGACAATGCCAACACCAAGACTGTAGGTGAAAGCTAATCCATCAGGTACACTCAAGGAAGAAAAAATAAAGAGGCACTTGCCAACAAGAAGAAAAAAAAAAAAAACAGAATTAATTATAGTAGGTCCTCTGTGTCTTGTGCCCAACAGAAAATGAGTTGGTTGCTAGGTTTCTTTTCTGGCCACAATTCATGATGCAATTACATCGCTGGCATTCTTTTCCAGGTTCCATTTTAAACAGCCTCCTGGTCCAGGACATGACCTAGTCAGTGAGGAAATAGGTCAGTGGTCCCCGCCTCCAACTTGTATGTGCAATGGTTAATTTCCTGGAACTTGACATCTGTGCAAGTTGCTGAGGTCACCTGAAGGAGGAGGGTTTTCTGGACTCTGGTGCCTCCATCTCTACTGCGGCCACCCTTCCCATGGGGTGGAAAAGGACATGGTCTTTGAACAAAGTCAGGTCTACCATGTTGGCTAGACAGCTACTTGGGCTTGTTACTTAAACTCTGAGCCCATAAATCATGACTAGTACCCACTTGAAGGCTGTTGCAGGTTTCAAGAGTGAGGTACATGAAATGCCCAGTGTGGTGCCTCAATCATACTAGATCTTCAATTAATGATTACAGATTTCCTCCTCCCTCTCCAGCTAGTCCTTCTCAGTGTCCTTTGTAGACTCATCTTTTTTTATCTTCCCCTTAAACACTGCCATCCCCACAGCTTAGTCTTGACTTCCTCTTCAATACATGACATCAGAAGTACATCTTTTGGGTAAAGGGAGGGCAACCTGTGGAGGGCTTCAAATGTGGTGCAAAGTCACTTCTCATAGCTCTCAGACTCGGTGCACACTCACTTCAAGCTAATAGATATATTGTGCTCTGAAATGGATGGTGTTTGGATAACCAGAATTAAATACAGTTTTATAAATACCAAGAGGGTGCATCAAGGAATAGAAGGAGCCCACAATACAAACTGGAACCCTGGCCTAGCTCTGGCTCTGCCATAACCACCCCCCTAGTCAAAACCCCAAATTCCTCCTCTATAAAACAAGGAGTTTGAAATAAAAATCCTCCGAGATCCCTTCCAACACTAAAATTCTATGTTCTAGGTTAAATCATGTACACGCAGGCTCCACAATATCCCTTTGGACCTAAACATCACACCAACAAGCAGTGCCAGGCATTTATTAGCAGTAAAAATTCAAAAGATGCAGGAAAAAGGCTACATTTTCTCTCTGGGGGAAATGGAAGTACCCAAAGACTTTTTTCTTCATGAACCTTGTATACATTTGTTAACAGCAGAGTCACTTCAATTAAACCAACCCCAGTGATACAATTAATCAACACAGCTACAGAAAATAACACAGCATTTGGATCTCCGGAGAGTCATTGGGCCAGGAAGAAACAGATCATAGGTGGTACCCAGTGACGAAGAGTAGAAACCATCGCAGGAGGGCCCCAGAGGGGAAGGCAGTCTTCCCTTTGGTCTCCGTAGGAGGCCACAGGTGAGCGATCCCAAAATAAGTCCAACCTGGATTCTGAGGTATTCCCACAGGAAAAAGGTATATAGGATGCAAAGTAAGAGAAAATTGGAAATGTGCCAGCACCATGGAAAAGAAAAAAGAAAGGCACAGATAAACATGGCTTAGAGACTGAAAAAAAAGGAAAAAAGATTGTTTTTGTTTAATCGGGGTAAAAAAAAAAAAAGTCACATAAAATTTACCACTTTAACCATTTTTAAGCGTACAGTACAGTGATGCTACATATATACACATTTTGGCGCAACAGTGCCGCGGTCCAGCCTCGGCAGTGCAGGGATAACCCGAAGGGAGGACAGAGTCGGCGATTAAAGAAAATCCACTCACACCAGAGTCAGATGAGATGCTTGCCTTTTTTTTTATTGCCACGCAAAAAGCCCTTTTTATATTTTGTTTAACTCTTATTACACCATTGATTTTTCAACAAATTCTCATGGTTACATTAATGATTATCTAATCATATAACACAATATTATGAATGCTTTCTTTTTTCAGCCTTCTCATGACCATGGAGGAGAGCGCAGCCACAGGGGTGCGGAGGGCAAAGCGGAGAGATTCCTGCACAGAGGAGCGGTGCCGACCAGCACTCACCAGCCCGAGAGGCTTGTCTGCTCACCCACCGGGGTGGACAGGGGCTGGGAGCTGAGGCTCGGGCTTCGGAGGTCAGATCCCAGGGAGAGGACTGGGGTTGGCTGCGTGAACACAGCCTGAAGGTGGGTAGTGTGCCACTGTTATCCGGGAGGGATTCCAGGAAAAAGTCTGGAACTGCCTAAGAGTCAAGAGACCACTGTGTCGGGGTGCGCGAGGAGAGGCGACTGCTTCCCTGCCTGCCCACAGAAGGCAGAGCACCACCTAAATGAGCTCCAGAGATGGGCGCAAGTCACAGCTATCAGCTCGGAACCCAGAGATGGGCATGAAACACCAACACTGTTGCTGCAGTCAACAAAAATCCCGTGTGCAAGCACAGGTCACTATCCAGACACCGCCAGGAGCCTAGGCAGCCTGCCACTGCCAGGGTCCCATGATCCAGGGACAACTTCCATGGGAGAACACACGGCGTGCCTCAGGCTGGTGCAATGTCACGCGGGCCTCTGCTGCCACAGGCTCGCCCTGCATTCCAATTACAACTACCATACGCCACCCTCACCGCAGCATGAGTGAGCCAGAGCCCCCTAATCGGCTACTGCTTTAACTCCCTCCTGTCTGGGTGGGAACAGATGCCTGCCGGCGACCTACACGCACAGGCGGGGCCGAAACCAAAGCTGCACCCCAGGAGCTGTGCGAACAAAGAAGAAAAAGGGAAATTTCTCCCACCAGCCTCAGGAGCAGCAGATTAAATCCCATGATCAACTTGATGTACCCTGCATCTGTGGAACACCTGAATAGACAACGAATCATCCCAAATTGAGGCGGTGGACTATGGGAGCAACTGTAGACGTGGGGTTTGCTGTCAGCAACTGATTTGTTTCTGATTTTTAAGTTTATCTTAGTATGGTTTTTAGCACTTGTTATCACTGGTGGATTTGTTTATTGGTTTGGTTGCTCTCCTCTTTTTTTATTACTATTTTTAATAACTATGTTATTCATTTTTTTCTTTATTTTTCCTCCCTTTTCTTCTGAGCTGTGTGGCGGACAGGGTCTTGGCGCTCCAGCCTGGCATCACACCTGCACCTCTGAGGTGGGAGAGGCAAGTTCAGGACACTGGACTACTAGAGACCTCCAGGTCCCATATAATATCAATTCGCTAGAGCTCTCCCAGAGATCTCTGTCTCAACACTAAGACCCAGCTCCACCGAATGACCAGCAGACTCCAGCACTGGATGCCCCATGCCAAACAACTAGAAAGACAGGAACACAACCCCACCCATTAGCAGAGAGGCTGCCTAAAATCACACTAAGTTCACAGACATCCCAAAACACACTACCAGACTCACTACTGGCCACCAGAAAGACAAGATCCAGCCCCACACACTAGAACACAGGCACCAGTCCCCTCCACCAGGAAGCGTACACAAGCCACTGAACAACCTGCAGCCTGTGAAAAGGAAACCTCAAATAGAGTAAGTTAAACGAAATGAGAAGACAGAGAAATATGCAGCAGATGAAGGAGCAAAGTAAAAACCCACCAGACCAAACAAATGAAGAGGAAATAGGCAGTCTACATGAAAAAGGATTCACAGTAATGATAGTAAAGATGATCCAAAATCTTGGAAATAGAACAGAGAATATACAAGAAACGTTTAACCAGGACCTAGAAGAACTAAAGAGCAAACAATGATGAACAACACAATAACTGAAATTAAAAATACTCTAGAAGGAATCAATAGCAGAACAACTGACACAAAAGAACAGATAAGTGACCAGGAAGATAAAACGGGGAAATAACTACCACAGAGCAGAATAAAGACAACAGAATGAAAAGAATTGAGGACAGTCTTAGACACCCCTGGGACAACATTAAACGCACCAGCATTTGAATTATATGGGTCCCAGAGAAGAAGAGAAAAAGAAAGGGACTGAGAAAATATTTCAAGAGATTATAGTTGAAAACTCCCTAACATGGGAAAGGAAAAAGTCAATCAAGTCCAGGAAGTGCAGAGAGTCCCATACAGGATAAATCCAAGGAGAAACAAGCCAAGACACATATTAATCAAACTATCAAAAATTAAATACAAAGAAAAAATATTAAAAGCAGCAAGGGAAAAGCAACAAATAACATACAAGGGAAGCCCCATAAGGTTAACAGCTGACCTTTCAGCAGAAACTCTGCAAGCCAGAAGGGAGTGGCAGGACACATTTAAAGTATGAAAGGAAAAAACCTACAACCAAGATTAACAAACCCAGCAAGAATTTTACTGAGATTCGATGGAGAAATTAAAACCTTACAGACAGACAACAGCTAAGAGAATTCAGCACCACCAAAGCAGCTTTACAACAATGGCTAAAGGAACTTGTCTAGGCAGGAAACACAAGAGAAGGAAAAGACCTAGAGAAACAAACCCAAAACAATTAAGAAAATGGTAGTAGGAATGTACGTATCGATAATTACCTTAAATGTAAAGGGATTAAATGCTCCTACCAAAAGACATAGACTGGCTGAATGGATATGAAAACAAGACCCGCATATATGCTGTCTACAGGAGACCCACTTGAGACCTAGGGACATATACACACTAAAAGTGAGGGGATGGAAAAGGATATTCCATGCAAATGGAAATCAAAAGAAAGCTGGAGTAGCAATTCTCATATCAGACAAAATAGACTTCAAAATAAAGACTATTACAAGAGACAAAGAAGGACACTACATAATGATCAAGGGATCAACCAAGAAGAAGATATAACAATTGTATATATTCATGTACCCAACATAGGAGCACCTCAATACGTAAGGCAAATGCCAACAGCCAAAAAAGGGGAAATCGACAGTAACACAATCACAGTAGGGGACTTTAACACCCCACTTTCACCAATGGACAGAACATCCAAAATGAAAATAAACAAGGAAACACAAGCTTTAAATGATACATTAAACAAGGTGGACTTAACTGATATTTATAGGACATTCCATTCAAAAACAACAGAATACATTTTCTTCTCAAGTGCTCATGGAAGGTTCTCCAGGATAGATCATATCTTGGGTCACAAATCAAGCCTAGGTAAATTTAAGAAAATTGAAATTGTATGAAATATTTTTTCCGATCACAACACTATGAGACTAGATATCAATTACAGGAAAAAAAAAACTGTAAAAAATACAAACACATGGAGGCTACTAAATAACCAAGAGATCACTCAATAAATCAAAGAGGAAAACAAAAATTACTTAGAAACAAATGACAATGAAAACATGACAATCCAAAACCTGTGGGATGCTGCAGAAGTAGTTCTAAGAGAGAAGTTCATAGCAAACAATCCTACCTCAAGAAATCAGAAAAATCTCAAATAAACAACCCAAGCTTACACTTAAAGCAATTGGAGAAAGGAAAAAAAAAAGTTAGCAGAAGGAAAGAAATAATAAAGATCAGATCAGAAATAAAGGAAACAATAGCAAAGATCAATAAAGCTAAAACCTGGTTCACTGAGAAGACAGACAAAATTGATAAACCATTAGTCAGACTCATCAAGAAAAAAGGGAGAAGACTCAGATAAACAGAATTAGAAATGAAAAAGGAGAAGTAACAACTGACAAAGCAGAAATGCAAAGGATCATGAGAGATTACTACAGCAACTAAATGCCAATAAAATGGACAACCCGGAAGAAATGGACAAATTCTTAGAAAAGCACAACCTTTCGAGACTGAAGCAGGAAGAAATAGAAAATAGAGACAGACCAATCACAAGCACTGAAATTGAAACTGTGATTTAAAATCTTCCAACAAACAAAAGCCCAGGACCCGATGGCTTCACAGGCAAATTCTATCGAACATTTAGAGAAGAGCTAACACCTGTCCTTCTCAAACTCTTCCAAAATATTGCAGGGGAAGGAACACTCCCAAACTCATTCTACGAGGCCACCATCACCTTGACACCAAAACCAGACAAGGATGTCACAAAGAAACAAAACTACAGGCCAATATTACTGATGAACATAGACGCAAAAATCCTCAACAAAATACTAGCAAACAGAATCCGACAGCACATTAAAAGGATCATACACCATGATCAAGTGGGGTTTATCCCAGGAATGCAAGGATTCTTCAATATATGCAAATCAATCAATGTGATACACGATATTAACAAATTGAAGGATAAAAACCATATGATCATCTCAATAGATGCAGAAAAAGCTTTCAGTAAAATTGAGCACCCATTTATGATAAAAACCCTCCAGAAAGCGGGCACAGAGTGAACCTACCTCAACATAATAAAGGCCATATATGACAAACCCACATCCAACATCATTCTCAATGGTGAAAAACTGAAACCATTTCCACTAACATCAGCAACAAGACAAGGTTGCCCACTCTCACCAGTATTGTTCAACATAGTTTTGGAAGTTTTAGCCACAGCAATCAGAGAAGAAAAAGAAATAAAAGGAATAAAATCAGAAAAGAAGAAGTAAAACTGTCATTGTTTGCAGATACTATACATAGAAGATCCTAAAGACGCTACCAGAAAACCACTAGGGCTAATCAATGAATTTGGTAAAGTAGCAGAATACAAAATTAATGCACAGAAATCTCTTGCATTCCTATACACTAATGATGAAAACTCTGAAAGAGAAACTGCAACAAAAGGAATAAAATACCTAGGAATAAACCTACCTAAGGAGACAAAAGACCTGTATGCAGAAAACTGTAAGACACTGATGAAAGACAGTAAAGATGATACAAACAGATGGTGAGATATACCATGTTCTTGGATTGGAAGAATCAACATTGTGAAAATGATTATACTACCCAAAGGAATCTACATATTCACTGCAATCCTTATCACACTACCAATGGCATTTTTCACAGAACTAGAACAAAAAATTTCACAATTGGTATGGAAACACAAAAGACCCCGAATAGCGAAAGCGATCTTGAGAAAGAAGAACGGAGCTGGAGGAATCAGGCTCCTGGACTTCAGACTATATTACAAAGCTACAGTAATCAAGACAGTATGGTACTGGCACAAAAACAGAAATACAGATCAATGGAACAGGATACAAAGCCCAGAGATAAATCCATGCACATCTGGTCACCATATCTTTAATAAAGGAGGCAGGAATATACAATGGAGTAAAGACAGCCTCTTCAATAAGTGGTGCTGGGAAAACTGGACAGCTACATATAAACAAATGACATTAGAACACTCCCTAACACCATACACAAATAAACTCAAAATGGATTACAGTCCTAAATGTAAGGCCAGACACTATAAAAGTCTTACAGGAAACCATAGGCAGAACATTCTATGACATAAATCACAGCAAGGTCCATTTTGACCCACCTCCTACAGTAATGGAAACAAAAAATGAAATAAACAATTGGGACCTAATGAAACTTAAAAGCTTTTGCACAGCAAAGGAAACTATAGACAAGATGAAAAGACCACCCTCAGAATGGGAGAAAATATTTGCAAATAAAGCAACTGACAAAGGATTAATTTCCAAAATATACAAGCAGCTCATGGAGCTCAATATCCAAAAAACAAACAACTGAATCCAAAAATGGGCAGAACACCTAAACAGACATTTCCCCAAAGAAGATATACAGATTGCCAACAGACACATGAAAGGATGCTCAACATCACTAATCATTAGAGAAATGCAAATCAAAACTACAATGAGGTATCACCTCACACCGGTCAGAATGGCTATCATCAAAAAATCTACAAACAGGGCTTCCCTGGTGGCGCAGTGGTTGAGAGTCCACCTGCCAATGCTGGGGACATGGGCTCATGCCCCGGTCCAGGAGGATCCCACATGCCGCAGAGCGGCTAGGCCCATGAGCCACTGCCACTGAGCCTGCACGCCCAGAGCCTGTGCTCCACAACGGGAGAGGCCACAACAGTGAGAGGCCTGTGTAAGGCAAAAAAAAAAAAAAAAAAAAAAAAAGCTACAGACAATAAATGCTGGAGAGGGTGTGGAGATGGACCCCTCTTGCACTGTTGGTGGGAATGTAAATTGATACAGCCACTATGGAGAACAGTATGGAGGTTCCTTAAAGAAAAAAAAAATAGAACTACCATATGACCCAGCAATCCCACTACTGGGCATATACCCTGAAAAAACCATAATTCAAACAGAGTTATGTACCACAATGTTCATTGCAGCTCTATTTACAATAGCAGGACATGGAAGCAACCTAAATGTCCATTGAGAAATGAATGGATAAAGTAGATGTTGCACATATATACAATGGAATATTACTCAGTCATAAAAAGAAAAGAAATTGAGTTATGTGTAGTGAGGTGGATTGACCTACAGTCTGTCATACAGAGTGAAGTAAGTCAGAAAGAGAAAAACAAATACTGTATGCTAACACATATACATGGAATCTTAAAAAAAATAAAATGGTTCTGAAGAACCTAGGGGCAGGACAGGAACAAAGACACAGACATAGAGAATGGACGTGAGGACACGGGGAGAGGGAAGGGCACACTTGGACGAAGTGAGAGAGTAGCACTGACATATATACTCTGCCAAATGTAAAATCCGTAGCTAGTGGGAAGCAGCTACATTGCAGACGGAGATCAGCTCGGTGCTCTGTGACCACCTAGAGGGGTGGGATAGGGAGGGTGGGAGGGAGATGCAAGAGGGAGGGGATATGGGGATATATGTGTACATATAGCTGATTCACTTTGTTATACAGCAGAAGCTAATACAAAGATGTGAAGCAATTATACTCCAGTAAAGATGTTAAAAAATAAAATCAATAAATAAATGCACCCCAATGTTCAAAAAAAACAAAAAGAAAAGAAAAGCAGTAAATTCCTTAACTTGAGATATTTAGTTTTCCTTAATTAACAGTAATCTTTTGATGTTCCAACTACATCAAGAGTTGTTGCAGAAACTCTCATATATCCTGGCTCCCTCCCTTACCTCTTCAGGGCAGTCTCTCAGAGTTAGCTGAGATGCTGTGTCCCAGGCTTAAGTCCTCCGTTTTGTCTGCTGAATAAAATGTAACTCTCAAGTTTTAGGTTGTGTATTTGTTTCAGTCAACAGAGACACATTTGAACATTAAAAACAAAAAGCTTTTAAAAGAGTACACGGTGACAAAAAGCTACTAGTAATTCAGAGATGTTTAAAATTAATTGGTGTTGTATTACCTCAATGGCATCCTCTAATATATATAAATAATATAAGCAAAGCTTGGCAGGCATAAGGGGTCACAGACTTGAAACCATCCACAGATGATACACACCACCATCACGACAGCCACCACCCCAGCCAGGGATCTGAGGTCCAGGGGTGGGAAATGCCTCCCTACACCACCCTTATCCACCAGGTCCAACATCTTTCACCCATACCTGTAAGAGAAATGACCAGCGTTCCATCTAGGCCTGCAAAAAATTCCTAAATAAACTTAACCCACCTCTGTAAGGCCAGCCAGAAACATTAATAACTCTGAGTTATATGACATAATCTGGCTCTTTTCAAAAGCCAAGGGCCTAATGCCTGGTTTTCCTTAATATTCACCTTCAGTCTCTCACATCAAGTAGGGTTTAAGCACTAGTACTGAAAAAACAAATACAAGCTCACTGGCATCACAATCAGAACCACACCTGACCTCACATTTGCGCTATGGAGAGGCACTTGCTCTGAGAGTGAGGCACCGTCCAAACGTCATTTGATTTGAAACCTGGCAGTTTCTTCAGGTCCCCTGGGATGAGGAGACTTGGAGAGATGAATTCCACCGTGAAGTGCAGCCTGTGATCCCTGAACCCCTGCAGAGGCCACCTGAGCCCCTCCACACCTGGGTCAGTGCAGCTGGGAGTCTGCACACCCCTTTCCACCAGGCACAGCCACCATACAGAACCCAAATACAGCTAAGTTAACGCGCGAGTGAAAAAAATCAGACATGTTTTTATATTTTCCTAGTGAGATATCCTCGAACTTTAAGTTTTCAAACAGCAGTACACTGAAGGACCTATTTTTCCTAACAGTCAATGTGAACCGCTAATTTAGAACTAATTCAATGATGGATTTCAGATTCCAGAACAATCAGGTTCTCTGTTGTTCTGGCATTCATAGATTTAGCAGACACTTTGTACAAACACACCCAGCATTTGGCAGCTGCTCTGCTTTCCACCCCCTCCCAGTGTTCCTGTTTCAGCTCTAGGCAGGGTCCCTCTTTGGGAAAGCTGTGCCCTCAGGAGGAAGGTCTGATGTGCAGCAGCAATTTGGCCTGAAAGCTGATATCCCCTGAGTTGTCAGTTGGGCACCAAGGGAGGTGAGACAGCCATTTCTACTCAAGTGCTGATTTCCTCTCCACAAGCTCCCAATGATGTCCCTCCCTCGGGCCCTGCTCCCAGGCAGTGGAGCAGCCGAAAAGCCAGGAAAAATCCTCGTCTGGGCCTCCAAGGTGCCTGGAGGACCAGTTGTCCTGATGGCCCCTCCAACCTGCTGGCTGGTCACAATCCACAAACTGGAAGATGATTTCTCTTCAACTGACCCAAGGGCCAAACACTTCTGTCCAGTGAGACAAAAAAAGAGCCGTGTCCTCCAGCAGACCACCGGCCTCCTGGGCCACTGTGTCAGAGGTGATGCCACCTGACCACAATTTTCACCCCAGAACATACTCAGCCTCTCCTCTCTCTAGGCCCTGCATCCATCTTCCAGTTGATTCCCTCAGAAAATAGTTTTAACATCAGTTCTGCCACAACTTTTTAAAAAATCTTGAGCAGCCCATGTGTGTTTTCATGACCAGGAAAGGAGGACAGCATCACGAGGAGACACGGATCCTGCCAACTGGGAGCTGTGAGGTTTTAGACACTCTTGCCTCTCTAAATCTTAGTTTTATCTGTAAAATATGGTAAGGATAGCCATATCAAAAAACTAGAAAGAAAGATAGACAAAATGAAAAGGCAGAGGACTTTGTACCAGATGAAGGAACAAGATAAAACCCCAGAAAAATAACTACATGAATGGAGACAGGCAACCTTCCAGAAAGAGATTTCAGAAAAATGATAGTGAAGATGATCCAGGACCTCGGAAAAAGTATGGAGGCAAAGATCAAGAAGATGCAAGAAATGTTTAACAAAGACCTAGAAGAATTAAAGAACAAACACCTAGAGGATTTAAAGAACAAACAGAGATGAACAATACAATAACTGAAACGAAAAATACACTAGAAGGAATCAATAACAGAAAAACTGAGGCAGAAGAACGGATAAGTGACTGGAAGACAGAGCAGTGGAATTCACTGCCATGGAACAGAGTAAAGAAAAAAGAATGAAAAGAAATGAAGACAGCCTAAGAGACCTCTGGGACAACATTAAACGCACCAACATTTGCATTAAAGGGGTCCCAGAAGGAGAAGATAGAAAGGACCCAAGAAAATATCTGAAGAGATTATACTCGAAAACTTCCCTAACATGGGAAAGTAAACACCCACCCAAGTTCAGGAAGCGCAGAGAGTCCCATGCAGGATAAACCCAAGGAGAAACACACCCAGACACACAGTAATCCAACTGACAAAAATTAAAGACAAACAAAAATTATTAAAAGCACCAAGGGAAAAATGACAAATAACATACAAGGGAACTTGCATAAGGTTAACAGCTGATGTCTCAGCAGAAACTCTACGACCCAGAAGGGAGTGGCACAATATACTTAAAGTGATGAAAGGGAAGAACCTACAACCAAATTACTCTACAGGAAGGATTTCATTCAGATTTGACGGAGAAATCAAAAGCGTTACAGACAAGCAAAAGCTAAGAGAATTCAGCACCACAAAACCAGCTTTACAACAAATGCTATAGGAACTTCTCTAAGTGCGACACAGAAGAGAAGAAAAGGACCTACAAAAACAAACCCAAACAATTAAGAAAATGGTAATAGGAACATACATATCGATAATTACCTTAAACATGAATGGATTAAGTGCTCCAACCAAAAGACACAGGCTCGCTGCATGGATACAAAAACAAGACCCATATATAAGCTGTCTACAAGAGACCCACTTCAGACTGAGGGACACATACAAACTGAAACTGAGGGGAGGGAAAAAGATATTCCACGCAAATGGAAATCAAAAGAAAGCTGGAGTAGCAATTCTCATATCAGATAAAATAGACTTTAAAATAAAGAATGTTACAAGCGACAAGGAAGGGCACTACATAATGATCCAGGGATCAATCCAAGAAGAAGATATAACAATTATAAATACATATGCACCCAACAACAGGAGCACCTCAATACACAAGGCAAATGCTAACAACTATAAAAGAAGAAACGACAGTAACACGATATTAGTAGGGGACTTTAACACCTCACTTACACCAATGGACAGATCATCCAGACAGAAAGTTAATAGGGAAACACAAGCTTTAAATAACACAATAGACCAGATAGGTTTAATTGATATTTATAAGACTTTCCATCCAAAAACAGCAGAATACACTTTCTTCTCAAGTACACATGGAACATTCTCCAGGACAGATCACATCTTGGGTCACAAATCAAGCCTCAGTAAATTTAAGAAAACTGAGATCATATCAAGCATCTTTTCCAACCACAACACTATGAGATTAGAAATAAATTATAAGGGGAAAAAACGTAAAAAACACAAACACATGGAGGCTAAACAATACGTTACTAAATAACCAAGAGATCACTGAAGAAATCAAAGAGGAAATCAAAAAATACCTAGAGACAAATGACAATGAAAACACAACAATATAAAACCTATGGGAGGCAGCAAAAGCAGTTCTAAGAGGGAAGTTTATAGCAATACAAGCCTACCTCAAGAAACAAGAAAAAACTCAAATCATCTAAACTTACACCTAAAGGAACTAGCGAAGGAAGAATAAACAAAACCCAAAGTTAGCAGAAGGAAAGAAATCATAAAGATCAGAGCAGAAATAAATGAAATAGAAACAAAGAAAACAATAGCAAAGATCAATAAAACAAAAAGCTGGTTCTCTGAGAAGATAAACCAAATTGATAAACCTCTAGCCAGACTCCTCAAGAAAAAGAGGGAGAGGACTCAAATCAATACAATTTGAAATGAAAAAGGAGCAGTTACAACGGACACCACAGAAATACAAAGCATCATAAGAGACTAATACAAGCAACTCCATGCCAATAAAATGGACAACCTGGAAGAAATGGATAAATTCTTAGAAAGGTATAACCTTCCAAGACTGAACCACGAAGAAATAGAAAACATTAACAGACCAATCACAAGTAATGAAATTGAAACTGTGATTAAAAATCTTCCAACAAACAAAAGTCCAGGACCAGATGGCTTCACAGGTGAATTCTATCAAACATTTAGAGAAGAGCTAACACCCATCCTTCTCAAACTCTTCCAAAAAACTGCAGAGGAAGGAACACTCCCAAACTCATTCTATGAGGCCACCATCACCCTGATACCAAAACCAGACAAAGATACTACAAAAAAAGAAAATTACAGACCAATATCACTGATGAATATAGATGCAAAAATCCTCAACAAAATACTAGCAAACAGAATCCAACAACACATTGCAAAGGATCATACACCAAGATCAAGTGGGATTTATCCTAGAAATGCAAGGATTCTTCAATATATGCAAATCAATCAATGTGATACACCATATTAACAAATTGAAGAAAAAAAACTGTATGATCATCTCAATAGACGCAGAAAAAGCTTTTGACAAAATTCAACACCCATTTATGTTAAAAACTCTCCAGAACGTGGGCATAGAGGGAAACTACCTCAACATAATAAAGGCCATATATGACAAACCCACAGCCAACATTGTCTTCAATGGTGAAAAACTGAAACCATTTCCACTAAGATCAGGAACAAGACAAGGTTGCCCAGTCTCACCACTATTATTCAACATAGTTCTCGAAGTTTTAGCGACAGCAATCAGAGAAGAAAAAGAAATAAGAGGAATCCAAATTGGGAAACAAGAAGTAAAACCATCACTGTTTGCAGATGACATGATACTATGCATAGATAATCCTAAAGATGCCATCAGAAAACTACTAGAGCTAATGAATAACTTTGGTAAAGTTGCAGGATACAAAATTAATGCACAGAAAACTCTTGCATTCCTATACACCAACAATAAAAGATCAGAAAGAGACATTATGGAAACAATCCCATTCACCACTGCAACAAAAAGAATAAAATACCTAGGAATAAAGTTGCCTAAGGAGGTAAAAGACCTGTACTCAGAGAACTACAAGACACTGATGAAAGAAATCAAAGATGACACAAACAGATGGAGAGATATACCATGTTCTTGGATTGGAAGAATCAATATTGTGAAAATGACTATACTACCCAAAGCAATCTACAGATTCAACGCAATCCCTATCAAATTACCAATGGCAGTTTTTACAGAACTTAAAATTTGTATGGAGACACAAGGGACCCCAAATAGCCAAAACACTCTTGAGGGAAAAACATGGAGCTGGAGGAATCAGACTCCCTGACTTCAGACTACACTACAAAGGTACAGTAGTCAAGACAATATGATACTGGCACAAAGAGAGAAATATAGATCAAGATAGAACATATAGAACAGGAGAGCAAGTCCGGAGATAAACCCACGCACCTATGGTCAACTAATCTATGACAAAGGAGGCAAGGATATACAATGGAAAAAAGACAGTGTCTTCAGTAAGCGGTGCTGGGAAAACTGGACAGCTACATGTAAAAGAATGAAATTAGAACACTCCCTAACACCATACACAAAAATAAACTCAGAATGGATTAAAGACCTAAATGTAAGGTCAGACACTATAACACTCTTAGAGGAAAACATAGGAATAACACTCTTTGACATAAATCACAGCAAGATCTTTTTTGACCCACCTCCTGAAGTAATGGAAATAAAAAAAAAATAAACAAATGGGACCTAATGAACCTTAAAAGCTTTTGCACGGCAAATGCAACTATAAACAAGATGAAAAGACATCCCTCAGAATGGGAGAAAATATTTGCAAACGAATCAACAGACAAAGGATTAATCTCCAAAATATATAAGCAGCTCATGCAGCTCAATATTAAAAAAAACAAACAGCCCAATCCAAAAATGGGCAAAGGACCTAAATAGACATTTCTCCAAAGAAGACATACAGATGGCCAAGAAGCACATGGAAAGCTGCTCAACATCACTAATTATTAGAGAAATGCAAGTCAAAACTACAATGAGGTATCACCTCACACCAGTCAGAATGGGAGTCATCAGAAAATCTACGAACAACAAATGCTGGAGAGGGTGTGGAGAAAAGGGAACACTCTTGCACTGTTGGTGGGAATGTAAATTGATATAGTCACTATGGAGAACAGTATGCAGGTTCCTTAAAAAACTAAAAATAGAATTACCATATGACCCAGCAATACCACTACTGGGCATATACCCTGAGAAAACCATAACTCAAAAAGACACATGTACCACAATGTTCATTGCAGCACTATTTATAATAGCCAGGACATGGAAGCAACCTAGGTGCCCATCGACAGATGAATGGATAAAGATGTGGTGCATATATACAATGGAATATTACTCAGCAACAAAAAGCAACGAAATTGGGTCGTTTGTGGAGACGCGGATGGACCAAGAGACTGTCATACAGAGTGAAGGAAGTCAGAAAGAGGAAAACAAATATCGTATATTAACACATATATGTGCAATCTAGAAAAATGGTACAGATGAACCGGTTTGCAAGGTAGAAATAGATACACAGATGTAGAGAACAAATGTATGGACACCAAGGGGGGAAAGCACGGGTGGGGTGGTGGTGGTGGTGGTGGTGGTCGTGGGATGAACTGGGAGATTGGGATTGACATATATACCGTAATATGTATCAAACAGATAGCTAATAAGAACCTGCTGCATAAAAACTAATTTTTTTAAAAAGGCATCAAGGGGAAAAAAATTTAAATAAGGTAGCATTCATAAATGCTTTCCAGAAGAGTGTGTCTGACACAGATACGGTAGATATTCAGAAGAAAAGGTTAGTATCTTCTTTCCTCAACACAAGAATGCCCAGAGAATCTTCAGGCAATACACGTGAGAGTGTGAGATGCTGGTGTCAAGAAAGGGCAAAAAAGATGGGGAACCTTCTAAAAGCTCTTCAGCTTTCATAGTTTTCATTCAAATTTCAACTGAGACAAATGTCAGAGGACTTCTGGGTCCCCACCTATTCTGAGGAATTAATCACATCTGATAATGAGCTTACCACCAACGACTGGGATAGAATGGGTTCCGTTCCACTCAGCGATGCCTGTGATTCTTGTCCTTCTCAGCCACAGTTCAAGCCCTGCGGCATCCCGCACCAGTGCACACAATCCTGCTCTGTCCCCTTACTGGACATTCCCAGGCAGGCGGGCAGGTGCCCAGGAAGTGCGTGGGGTTCACGGGCATTTCAGTACCTCTAGTTCTATCACGGCCGACTTCATGGGTGAGCACCTGTGCATTCACACAAAGCCCATGCTTTGAGCCCAGTCTTGAGCTCCACCTTCACAGCATTTACCTTTTCTCCCACACCTACTCTCCTGCTCCTGATAATGGCACCACTGTCTTCCCCAGAACCTGGGCTGAAAATCATAGACACTCTGCAGCCACAAGCCCTGCCACCCCCATCAGCACCATCCCCCCGCAACAACGAAAGCTGCCAGGTACTGTCAGTTCTGGTCCAGCCTTGCATCCACATCTTCCTCTCCATCCCCATTATGGTTGCTCTTCTGCTCTCTCTTTCACCTGGATTATTAAAGTACCCTCCCAACTCCTCTCCTCTCCTCCAGGCTCTTCTCTCACTCAACCACCCTGCCCGCCCATGCCAGATGGACCTCACCCAGGCGAGAGTAGCCACAGCATCTCCTGCCCAGTGCCTCGCTCTCTCCCAGTGCAGCAGTTCTGTGGTTCTGAAGCTACTGGCAACCCCATCCCTGGCCCAGACTAGCAACAGACCCACCCTAACCAGGACTCTGCGACATTTTAGGAAAGCCACAGGCTAGGGGCAAGGTCCCCTCTCCCTCCTTGATCCTTATTCTACAAGAGAACAGCACCCTCTTTCTGATCTACATACCGTCCTTACTATACTGTAGGCACCCTGCGGTCAGAACCCATGCTTGAACCACTCCATCTCTGCTTACGCCAAGCACTCCAGCACGATGCAGAATTTTTTAAAGGTGACTTCTCATAATACACATTTTCAGTGTTGCCCCAAGCTCACGTTTCAGCCTTAGCAGGGGTGAACTCAATGCTATCATGGTACTTTTTACACGGTTTTCAATTTTGCAGGACATCTGTCATCTCCTTTTCTTCTTCCTTTTTCTCGTGACATTAAACACAGGGGAATTACATTAGGCGTCAACAGACTCTTGAAATGTACCTCAAAGTAATATGAAAGATCTTTACTAATCCAGCTAATGTGCTTTCCTTCCAACACCCACTGAAATCTAGTTCTCATCTGAATACTTCACAAGCATCATCTTGGAAAACCTCTTTCCTTTGATCTACATAGAAATAAAAAATGTATTTAGCCCATTCAGGCTGTGTTTGGCCCTGCACGTACACTTTATGCCTCCATATGAAATCTTAATCCTATTGCAGCACATTAATTCTGGTTTATATGAAATGCTGCCAGCAGAATCCATTGATTTGCTTCATCCGTTTATATGAGTTTCCTTCAGTGAGTCCTATAACTTTTTAGCTAAGTAAATATGTATGTATGTTTTCTAATTCTGCAGATTAGGATAATTTCAGACATGATAATAATTTTAGATCACTAGTTAATAGAGAAGCTTGCAGATGTGGTTTGTAAAATAAACCAAGATCTAATGATCTATATTTGCAGTAATCTCACCACTCTATGCTGTGTTTTTCATATCACTACAATGGTATCCTGATTAGACAACCTTTTGCCAAGGAAGTTTATTTTTGTATCATTTCTGCTGTTTTACTGTTACACAGGGTAAAAAAAAAATAAAAAAAAATAGAGTGCTTTGCCTAGTTATTATGAAGCAGTCATTTTGAAAGGGTAGGGCTTATTGAACCCCATGTGATTTAGTTATCTATTCTTCCATTTGAGTTGGCTACAGCCTACTGCCACTTAAGAACATAATAAAAATGGATCTGAGTCAAGGTTTAAACATAATAGTTTTGGAAGAACTCCCCCTTTTTACTTTGGGTGTGTCTAGGAGACATCATAATAATTGAGATTATAATGTTAAATGCTCCAACTGACACTCATATAATAATTCTTAGTGGGAAAAAATTCCCAGGACATAGTTCTGACAGTGGTATTTGTATTGTTAGGACTAGCTTTTCAGTTGCAAACATATAGCTTCACTCTTTGCTTATATGGCATCCTTAGTACATGGACATTTACCTTATGTCTGTTTTTTCTACTGCACTGTTGGCTATGTGAGGGGCCAGCTACAAAAAATACATATAATTGAATATCACTTTTGATCCTGGTGTTGGTATCAACGTGGCACAGCTATGTAGGTGAAAAAGAAAGCCTTCCCTTGTTTCCTGAGAATCTTCTAGGGCACTAGTAGCCTATGAATCAAGGACACCTTCAAGCCTATGAATCTGACTTTTTAGGGA
>NW_006788200.1:5498182-5519787 GCF_000442215.2 Lipotes vexillifer
TCGCTTTCCATACAGCGTTCTTCACCTTCATTCAAACTAAAGACAAATATTAGACGGCTTGTGTTTTCCTCAAATGTCACAACTAGTTGGTTTGTTTAGGAAAGGAAGACATGCTCCTGAAATAAAACTCAAAACCAAAGCCCATTTGGTGCTGCCAGAAAATGACTATGACTGTGGAACTCACTGTCAATGCAAACAGCACTAGAAGCACATCCCAAACCCCCTGATTCCACTAAAAAGCAGTGCAGGGAATTCAAAATGAGAAGCCGCTTCACATACACCTCTCATTAAAAATAATTGTCAATTCCCTGTGTGCTCTCTGTGATCCTCTGGGGTATCTACAAGAAAGGAAAAATGAAAACATGAGCTGTATCTACCAGAAACAGTCCAGAAGTGAGAAACTCTCCCAATATCTAGGATGAAGAGATCTTAAAACCAAAAAAATCAATGTACTCAAAGGAAAAAGCCATTAGTTTGGCTCAAACCAGTGAAATAATTATCCTCAATTCCCCACTTCTTTCAGTATGGCAAAACCCAGCCATGGGACTCTAAAACCCTAAGTGCAAGGAGCAAAAGGTTTGATTCCATCTGAGGCTGTTCTCACTCAAGAAGAGTTTCCTTTTAAGCCTATCAGCACCATGGACAGTTCAGAGTAGCGTTACTGAGAAATAAATATTAACCACTGCACCGCAGATATCCACATCATGACCGTGACACAATTAGGAAGTAGACCGACAAGGGATAATGATGTCACTGTGTGCTTTATTTTGCCCTGTTTTGTTGGAAGAGGACATGGAGGTAGGGAGTGAAAAAATAAATGAAAAATCAAGGTCTTAGAATTCTAATGTGACCCCTGGGTTTCACTTCTCCAAGCTAAATTTAGCTCCTTGCACATGGATTAATGCAAACATATACCATGTTCCCTAATGGTAAACATTATGGTTCATAAGGATGTCACAAGCTGTAATAGAAGACAGATATTATTTGGGATCAGGAAAAGAAAGTGTAGGAGAAACAAAATCTGAGTCCATCCACTGTATTCAAGGATAGAGTAGGTGAGAAAAGTGAAGGATAAAATAGGATATTTGTCCCTTTTAGGGTGGTCCAGTGTGTACGACTTGAGGCTGGCTTATATGACAAGCAAAACCTGGGCCTGGATGGGTGTTCACGAGAATTCAACAAGAGATAGGAACACCATCACTGGAATCACCAAGGTGAATTCAACTACAAGGACCCTCCAAAATACTTAGGAGAGTGGAAAACACATTCAGAGGGTCACTGAGCTGCTTCTTAGATGTGGGTTAATAACAATCACATGAAGGACCATGTAAAATCTCTTTCACGGGCTTCCCTGGTGATGCAGTGGTTGAGAGTCCGCCTGCCGATGCAGGGGACACGGGTTCATGCCCCGGTCCGGGAAGATCCCACATGCCGCGGAGCGGCTGGGCCCGTGAGCCATGGCCGCTGAGCCTGCGCGTCCAGAGAGCCTGTGCTACAAGGGGAGGGGCCGCAACAGTGAGAGGCCCGCGTACCGCAAAAAATAAATAAATAAATAAATAAATAAAATCTCTTTCACATGGCCAGTAGACCCTGAAGCAAATATCACATGCCTGTAAATCCACAGGCATCCTGTGATATGGGAGAGGTACACAAAGAGATCTAACTTGTTGGGATAATGAGGTAAGTCCCCTAGAAAAATTCAAAATGATTTCTCCCAGCAATGTTTGAGAAGGGTTCACAGTGATTAGTACTCTCATTTAAGAGTGGATGTTGATTCCTCCATGGAAGAATTAATAAACATGAAAGTTACATGATTTGCATGATGAGAATGCTGTTTTCCCTTAATTTTGTTTTGGCAAAGTACAATGAAGGCCCTTGAACAATTCATCACAATTGCTGAATTACACCAATAAATGACAGCCCTTCTACAATCGCAGGCCAAGAATGCTGTCAAATCATATATATGCAAAGAGGCTGGTTTTTTCCCTTCAGATACCAGCTTATTGAAAAGCTGTCACACAGCTTTTGAAGATAAAGCATAAATCTATTTCTTTTTTTAACCCAGAGAAAATAATATACTAGAAAACAATCTCTTCTTTCCAAATTAAATGTAACACCAAACCAGACCTCCACTGTCTTAAAGAGCTTCTCCAGATTCATACTCAGTTCTTAAACCTTTGATGAGTTCATTCAGCTAGAAACTGTGGAGAAATGAAGCCAAGTTTTGAGGCATTAGCAACAGATTTTGTGTCTTACGCCAGAGAACACACCCATCTTTCATCATGACGACACTGCTTCGCTGTCATCTTCCAGAGCATATTTCCTCAAAGGATTTGGATCTTATTCTAAGGACAATACAGAAGTTATTTTCTCCACCTGAGAGGGATGTGAGGCCAGAATAGGTTAAGGGACTTGCCCGGAGTCCCACAGTAACTCATCAAGGAAGGAAGGATCCTTCCTTACAGATGGTTTTGTTTCCAGGGCAGCCCTATAGACACCAGCCTGCCTGAATCAAACAAAGGTAGCTGCTCTCAGAATACTGAGCATGTCTCCTAGGAGACAGGGCCATGTTGGCCTAAAAGGGTACATGAGAGGAAGGGCCGCTTTGTGGTTCCTAAATGAAGACAATGCTACAGAGACAGTTGTCAAAGTCACAACCCTGAGATGGCCTGGAACAGTAGAAACCACTCTCAAGTTTGTGGGCTGACGTGGTCCACAAAAACAGGTTGCTCCTTGGCTCTAGTACCTGCAGCCCCAGAAACAGGAGATACTCGGAGGATCTGCTCTTAAAATGGGATCATTCCTTCCTGGCAGCCGCCAACTTTCTTCATGGCTTAGAATTCAGAGACCAATTTATGTTCCCAGTCTAATTTAATACGCCATACTGGTCACATGAGGGGCCACAGGATGGGCCAGAGAAACCTCTGTAGCTGTCTGGAGTCCTTACCTGCACTGCTCCCTGGCACTCACTCAGTTGCTTCTTCTAATCCTCAGACACTGGTGATTCCTGCCCAAGCCAGTGTTCATATAGTTCTCATTTTAACAGGAGTGAAAACTATGATTTTATGGTACCTCGAAACTAACATCACCAATAACTCATGCATCACAATTTATGTAGCTGCTTACACATCTTTCACTATTTACTAATATAATGATTTCTTCTCCCCTTTGCATACATTGAGAGGCAATGTGCCCCTCATGCCTTCCCTCTGAGTCTCCAACCGTATCGAATGCTAAAGAATCTCAGTAACCCCTGATCCCCGATGGTATCTTCATACCCAGCTACCCAAAGGTGTTCTGACCCACCAGCTTAAGACTCTTGATATATTTATTCAATCGACCAACACTTACTGAACAGAATTGTCCTGGCATAATTATCACCACTGAGAATGTATACAAAAAGAGACTATTCTTGTCCTCGAGGAGAAAACAATTAATGATGGGGCAAGAACCCATCGCCAGTAAAATGATGATCTATAGGAACTACAACAGAAGTCTGTCAGGGATGTGATGGTGGACCCAAACAATAACCGGCCACGTAAATTCAATGGAAAATCTGTATAAATTTTATTTCATCTATGAGACTATAATCATTATACCAAATGTTCTACTTCCACATAGGATAGCTTCACATCTACGGAAGAAATTCATTGTTAACCCACTACCAACTACTACACATCTGGTAGTGGGTATACTAACCTTTGTTTCAAGAGACTATTCAATAAATCTGAAATAAAGTCTGCAAGCTGTTGAGTTACTAGTGTCTTCTCCTACTCATTCCACTTAATGGTCTAGGGCTTTTCAGTTTAGCTTGATATCTAGGAGAGAAAAAATTGAAATTTGAGAGCAACTCATCCCGTGGGGAAATCACTAGGTAAGATGAGGCCTCACTATCAAGCAGGAGTTTCACATATGGCTGGTTCTGAGCAGAAACCCACACATAAGCAGATACCTGCAGAGGTCCTTATGAATTTTTCAGAGGAAGATCAAAGAGGAAACAGACATGAACGGGTTGGAGCAGAATGGTATGAAGTAGAAGCAGGGCTGGCATGGACTGGAATTTAGATAAAGTCTATCCATGCAGGGTGAGCTTGAGTAGAATACAATGTTCCGAGGCTGAAGGAGACAAATGGGTCATATCAGTGTGGGACAGTGGGAGGAGAGTATGAGCCGTGCCCAACTATCCCAACCTGATGCCACTCACAGAGATTGTTAAAACCATACCAAGAATCAAGAAGCTAATCAAATCTCAGACCCCGGATTGACTATAGTTTCTAGACAGGTCTACTACACTCAGCCACACAGGCAGGACAATGCATGTGAAAGATGTCCCAGGGGTTATGCAGCGAGACAGCCCTGTATCAAGGAAATAAACCAATAAGGATGTGTTGATGTTTGATTCAGTAATTCAACTAGCCATGTTTGAGTACCTACTATGTGCTAAAAAGTGTGAAAGGCACTGGGGATGCAAAGCTTACAACGCACTTACCAGGTCCCCTATATTTCAACAAAAATGTGCTGGTTTTTCTAATTATCTCAAAGAAGAAACAAAAAGAGAAATCTGTTCCTCGAACGAGATAAATCTCCTTCAGTTCAGAACAAAGTGGGAGCTGCGTGTGGAGGATAAACCAAAGGACTCAAAATGAGAAAATCCACAGAAGTGACTCACTTCTGTTCAGTGGTTACTGAAAACAAAACAGTGGCAGTCAGTTCACTGCCAGGAAATACAAGCAGGTACGTAGAGAAATGTTGAGGTGTCTTCTTAAAAAAGACTCTTTCTTTGAGGACTAAGCACCATCATTCCAGTGACTCCTCATTCTGGATTAGGCTGAATTCTCCTTGGTAAGTCAGAGAAGCACGTTTCATAGGGAAGACAACATGGGTGAGCTGAACCTGGCAAAGGACTTATATAAATAAACACACTTTTCTGTAAGGTTCAAGACACAGACACTGAGCCAGCAAAATGTTCCTGAAGCAGCTACAAGCATTGGTCATCATTGCCAAAAATGGCTCCAAGATCAGGTTATCCCGACCACAGTGGGAGAGTCTCAGAAAGAAACCAAGAGTTAACTCTGTTTTCTAAATTTCATACAGTGAATACTTATTACTTTTATAATCAGAAAAACAATGTTAAAAAAAAAAACAGAAAAGTACCAAATATTGCCTGGAACAACATCTTTGGCCCCTAGCTGCCTTAACTTTTCAAAATAAGCCATTGTTCACGAAAAAGGTCAGTGAGTCTTGGCCTTCAGTCAAGTTTTTATAGTAAGAACTTGTGTGCTATGAAATTTGCAAAACATTTCTGTTATTCAATTATCTTATTTTCCTCCACCTAAATTTCTCCTGGGGTAAGAGTTTCATTTCTTGTTTTTTTTTAGCTTTTACCAATAAAGACAGGAAAACATCTAATATTCTTGAATATATCTTATTGTACCTTTGAGAAAACACATGCGATCTGTGGGTAAAAGAGAAATACTTGACCACCAACAAAAGCATACCTGTCAGCCCCCAAGTAATATAAAATACTTATTTCTAACACTTAGAAACATTTATGCCAAAATGAACATTAGGGAAAGCTGATTTGGATGGTTTTACTATCTTCCTAGCCCATAAGCGTAGACCACCAACTTGGTTGTGCTATTTGAAATGATGTTTATGAACAGAGAAATAGAATACACACAAGGAGGGAAGAGTCCCTGTGTTCCTCAAATTCTGGCCACACCATGCCACTCCTCACTGAAGCCACACACACAACTAGGCGTGGGTAAGCAGCTCTGTGAACAGGCCGCCCAGGTTAAACGCCCTGTATCAAGTGAGCGCGTTGGCAACTGCATGGTGGACAGGAAGGGTGAACAAGATGAGTGGGTGTGGATGTATGTGTCATGTGGTCCCCTAAGAACAAGACTCATTACTGAACTCAAGGGCAGGGGAAGCTCCCTGAGGTCTGAGGCAAGAACATTTATCAAATCATTGCCAGAAGCGACAAGACGGTCCCTGTGACCAGGCTCAACCAACTCTAGAATTGACCTTCCTCCCCAGACTTCTTAAAAAGGGCACCTTCACCTCCAAGCCTTCAGGGGATTTTTCCATCAGTGAAGAGCTGGTTCCAAGAGTAATCTGTCCTTGCACTCTACAAGGGATGGAAGCTAATTCAAGGCTATGGTGAGATAAAACATCTTTCCTCACAGCTGGAGTTCTGGAGAGAGATTTCAGCAAGGGACTCCTTTTGGAAACTATCTATAAAGCTGACCGGGACTGCCTAGAAATTTAAACAATGCTGCTCTCTCTTTCTGAACTGTTTCATGTGGAAGAGACTCCCAGCACGACCTGAAGGAGGCGCATGTGGTTTCCAGGGTGCCCGCAAGATGTTTACCATCCCTGAGGTTTTTATCATCATCGTCATCAATAAGGCACCTGCTTCCTTCAGGAGCTGATGGTATATTGTGAGAGACACAAAGAAAGAGTAACTGCCTCATAAGGTATTACAACTGTAAGCACTTGAGTTGTTCAGAGGTACATGAAAGATCTTCAGCAACTAAAGCAATCAGGAGAAGCTTCCTGGAGGGGCAGGTTTGAACTAGAAATTCAAGGTGCACCTGGGGTGTTAGGACGATAGAAAGGTGTGTTAGGAGAGAGGCTTGGCCTGCACAAAGTCATGAGGCCAGAAAGTATTTAGAGACCGCAAGTAATAAATTAGTCTGGGGTGTGGGCAGATCTGTGTAGGAGAAGAGTGAGAAGGATGGGGCAGTAAATAGGACGAAACTGTAAAGGGCCTCAAAGGCCAGGCGAAGGGTGTGGATTTAATTCATCAACAGTGGGCTGGTTGTGAAAGCACCCAAGCAGGTACATTTAAGCACCATATGGAAGATTAATATGGAGCAGCCCACAACATGGTCTGGGGTGGGGAAAGCCTGTGCTGGAGGATAGGGAAAGGCTCCGGAGGTCCAATGCCTGGCTCCTGCATCTGCAGGGCTGAGGAGGTTACCGACCATTATCCTTCTGAACCTTCCTGCCCTGAAACGGAGCAGGACCCTATGGGGCCTTCCCAGGAAGGACCCCCGCCCCCAGTGTCCTCCACCTGCCTTTTGACTAGAAAAACTTTAGCTGAAGAATAAATTTAATCAGAGAAGTGGTAAAATGCAGAAGCAAAGGAAGACAGTCAAGACCAAATAATAATAGTTTAGCTATTAACAAAGTCAAGGACCTCTGTTCCTCCTCAAGGGCTATAGATAATAGTCTGAGCCATATCCTTTGAGCTATTTTTTAGATACTGAAACTCCCACCAGGTGGAAGACATTAACCACATGATGACCAGACTGTAGCCGTGACATAAGCTGCCACAATTCCGAGAACAGGCCTCAAAGAAATGGGAACAAACGAACTCTGGAACTGAAGATTAACTGTACTGAAAACAATCACAGTGATGCTGATCAGACCACTGCATGACCAATTTCAAGATGATTGTCAGAGCTGTCTGTGGTGTTCTGCATCCCCCTCCCCTCCACCAATACGCCCCCCGAGACTCCCCTTTAAAAGCTCTTGCCCGCTGATCAGCGGTGGGCAGTTGGCCTGTGGACACGAGTCTGCCCTCCCCGCCAATTGCTGGTCTCCGGAATAAAGCGAACTTCCCCTTCTACCAACACCTGCCTCTCAAGTACTGCCTTTTGAGCATCAAGCAGCCAGACCTGAGTTTCAGTAGCAGTCCCATCAGCTTAACCATCTTCCCGGCAGGGGAGCAAGCCCCTAGGATGTGAGGTCCCCAGGCAGAATCTTCTAGGTCAAGGCACAAGGCAAGGACCAGTCAGTTTAGGGGACACAGAAGAGCCTAGGATCCTCCCCTTGTGCCCCACCCCCACAGGAGACAAGGTCAGTTTGTCCAGTCAGCCAACAGACTTAGGCCAGGCTCCAGGCACATCCTGCACACAGAGGGAGGACCATGGTGACCGTCCCCAGTAGACAGGCAGGTAATGCACGGTCACAAAGCCTCTCCAGGCAAGTTCACTCTGTGGGATTCTACCTGTTACTCTTGAACTTGAAGAGCAGAAAAGGTGATCTCTAATTGAGAGCAAACTCTAAATCCTTATACTATCTACAAGGCCCTGCATGGTCTACAGAACCCTGCCTACCTATTCTGCCACACTGCTGCTCACTGAACTTACTCCAGACATACCACTTTCTGTTCCTCAAACAGGCAAGTTCATTCCCACCTCTGGCCTCCACACTTGCTGCTCCCTCCACCTAGAATGCGTTTCCCCAGATTTAACCCAGCCTCCTCCACCCAATTTTCATTTCTTTAGTGAAACCTTCCTGACCACTCTCATTTAAGTTTTGTGTCCACAGAAGTATTCCACACCAGCACACCTATCTCATCACCCTGTGATGGCTTCTGAATTGCACCCAGCTCTGTCAGAAATCCTAACTTACCTAAATGTCTGGTGTGTTGTCTGTGTTCCTATTAGAATTTGAAACCTAGACGAGCAGGGACTTTTTCACTCTTGCCCAATTCTGCCTCCCCAGTGTCTATAAAAGTCCCTGGCCCATATTAGTGCTCAATAAATATTTGTCAAATAAGTGAAATAATTAATTAATCAATCCACGTCTTGGGAGATCCATGACCCTTCACCCCCCTGAAGGGTCATGGATGAAAACCTGGTTAAGAGAATGTGATGCTCAGGCAGATGTTAAAGAGACTAGAGCTCTAGAGTTTCTTTTAAACCATCTGCATCCAAAATGTCGGCAGCTGGGTAATATATGTGTTCACGTCAAACGGGGGGAAAGCAATGGGAACGTGCTGAACACATGGTCAGTGAAAAAAAAAAAAAAAAGAAACTTCCAGAAATGTCTTCATTAACGACGCGGCTTGTGGGGCAGCCCCTTGAAATGCTGTCATTGTCAGTAATAAAACTCCCCTAACTGTGGGATTAAGGGCAGGGAGAGGGATAAGAAGGGTGGTATTCCACCGCGATTGAAAGGAGAGAGTCTGGAAGACTTAGGCCCTGAGTTCCGGCAGGGTCCCGGGCCCACACCTTGTTCTGCTCCTGTGTCTCAGCTCTAATGAGGCTTCGTGAAAAGCAGAGCTGCCTTTTAAGAAAGTTTCATCCTAACCTGGAAACAGCAAAATGCAGCCAAGTCTCAACTACTGGACTAACGAGGTGGAGAAACAATAAATGAAACCTTCAGATAATTCAGAAATACTTTCCAGCAAACCTCTCTATGATCGAATAATAAAATCTTCTGTCATTTCTGTAGCATGGGATCACTCACAAAGCACTTTCACATCCCACCATCTCTTGTGATTCTCAAACTCCCCGCGAGGCCATTGTTAGCATCATCGGCATTTTACAGATGAAGACACTGAGGCTCAGCCAGACAGGAGACGTACCTGAGTCCTAGACAGGAGGCAGAACAAGGGGCAAGACCCTGTGCCTGCTGACGGATTAACTCCCCACCTGGTCCGCACTCCTCCCCGATGGGGGGCGTGAGAGCACCTGGGACGGTCCCGCAGGGCCCCGATCTCGGTCCCCTGGGCCAGCACCGGGAGCCTCGCACCTGGACCGCCCGAGTCCTCACAGACACATTCATTTTCTCCTATCTCCCACTGCTGGGATCTGCTCTTTCATAAATTCCTCCAATTTTTTTCTAGAACGCTCATTTCTCCTCAACAACCACAACACGGAGAGGCCCAGAGGCACAGCCATGTCCACCGTGCCTGCTGTTCCCCTGGCAGCAGCCAGAGGCCCGCACCTCCAGGCTGTCAGGTCGTTGGGGACGCTGTGACTAGATGCAGAAAAGGCTCCAGCTCACACACTTAGGTGACAAAAACCTCCTTGGATCTGACTGATTCCTATGGGCCACAGCCCTGGCAAATGCAGGATGCACTGCTCAGAGGGCAGATTTGCGGTCAGACTGCCTGGCTCAGAGCCCCGGCTGGGCCACCTCCCAGCTATACAACCCAGGGCAAGTTATTTAGCTGGTGCCTCAGTTTCCTCTGAAAAATGAGGCTTATAACAGTACAGATGTCAGGGGCCCACTGTGAGTATTAATGGAGAAAACACCTGCAAAGCACTAAGTGTCTAGCACTGTCAAGCAGGGGCTTAAGAAATGTTAGCTGTTGCCATTAATTGCTCTCATTCAGATACAATGTTCTTGAAAGGTTAAGAGAATCTACAAAGCATGAGAGCTGGGTAGAAACATGTACACGTTAGGATGCAGCATGCTTAGTAATACTGCAGAGAGATGAACAAAACAGACTGGAAGCCAAATACAAAACCAAGAACTCACTGGATGAGACAGAGAAAGCTTCCCTGAGAACATCAAGCTCATTCCAGCTTCAAGGTCTTTGCACTTGCTTGGCAAGGTCTATGCCCCCATCCTCCCATGGATGGCTCCCATGTCCCCTTCTCAGAGGGGCTTCCCCGACCACCCATCTGAAGGGACCTCCCCCCTACCCTCCATCACATCACCCTGTTGCACTATCTTCACAGTATTTGTCACTGTCTGAAATGATCTTACCATGTTCACTTGCTTAGTGCCCAATTCCTCCACCAGAGTATTAGCTGTATGAAGCCAGGAACTTCGAGTGTTTTGCTCACTATTGCTTCTCCACGGCCTATAAGAATGCCTAACACATAGTAGAGGCACCAAAAAATTTGGCTGAACCAATAACTGGACACTGAACTGAGCCATGAAGAATGAGTGGGAACGTCCCAGGTTGAGAAAGGATGTGCCCAGGAGGGAACCGTGAGGACAAATGTATAACTGACTTGAAGTGCTGCCCGTAGTAGAAGTCCCAGAGGACTGTCTAATGTCAAATTAGATGGTCTCCCATGATATGGGCTCCACAGTGTGATAAAACTCTCTTTAAGCTCTGAATCTCCACTCATAACTCAGTCTTTCTAGAGCCTAGCATCCATACAGTTCGGCCAGGCAACTCTAACCCCCTATCCCAATACCCCCCATCACAGCAGGGGGCAGGGGCACACCAGCACCCAGTGGGCATCTGCCATGTGAGAAGGAAAAACCTGGGTCTTCATCCACCTCCTTGAGGAAAGGAGCACGTATGTGCGTGTGACAACCTCATGCCAGGGGCCTCCTCCAGGAAACTGCCAAGATCTCAAGGGACTCATGGTCCACTCAGAGACTGTGTCCCCAGCCACAGCCTTCATGGGGAAAATTCACTTGTAATGAAGTGTTGACATCAAAATATTTCAAGTGTTTGAAAATTAAGAATTACATTAGGAGAGAACTATATTTTATCTACTAATACATAACTAAAATTATGTTCACAATCAAATATTCATGGCAATACTTAACATTTATTAAGCCCCTGCTTAAAAGTTTTGCTGATTCGCATAAGAGAACTCTGAATTTATAATATAAAAATATATGCAAATGAAATCATTCATTCACTAAACATTTATTAGGTGCCTCTTCTGTGCCAGGCACTGAGATATAGCTAAAAGAGTCACAGATCATTTCCTCATGATGCTCCCAGTCTGTGTGTGATATAAGGAAGGAGTGATCATTTCTGCTTGAGTAGGTTAAAAAATTTTTTTAATTAAAGAATAGATCAAACAATAATGATGATAATATCAGCAACTAACATTTATTGAGCAATTAACTACCTCCCATACACTGTCCTAACACTCTTCACTCATTTAATCCTCACAACACACATATGAGGTCAAATTATTATTACTTGCATTTTATATATGAGGTAACTGAGACACAGAGAAGTTAGCTCACTTGCTCAAGGTCACAGAGCTAGTCAAAGACTGCAGGAATGGACAGTGCTTGACCTGGGACAAAGTAAAAGAAGTCACCAAGCAGTATAATAGTGTTTCTCAACTTCGGCACCATTGGCACTTGGGGCCAGTTATTCTTTGTCGTGCAGCTGGCCTGTGAATTGTAGGAAATTTCGCAGTATCCCTGGCCTCCAGATGCCAGTAGCAACCTCCTCCCTGCCAACTCCTGTTATGACAAACAAAAATGTCGTCAGACATTCCCCAGTGTCCCCTGGAGGGGAAAACCAACTCCAGCTGAGAACCACTGGGATAAAGGAAGAGCATGCCCACGGCGCCCTGGCAGGCAGTGGCATGGCAGGTCTGGGGAACTATGTACAAGCAGCGTGATGCGGCCGGGAGCTGGGGCAATTCAGAGAATGGCAAAGAATGAGGTTCAAGGGTGAGCAGGAACCAAATCACAGAGCGGTGTCACAGCCCACAGTAAGAATCTGGACTTTACCTAGAGGACAGTGGAGAGCCGCTGAGGGGTTTTAAGCAGGGACACGACAAGATCAGATGTGGGTTTCAGAAATATGGAGCTGGAAGCCACCTGGCTTAAAGATGGTGCAGCAAGGGCTGGGGGCAGGTGGTACTAATTTGAGACACTCGCAGGAAGCCAGGGAAGAAAAATTTATTTGAGAGCACTGGAGATACAATGGCCAGGCTTGGGCATGGAGGACCCAGGGATAACACCAGCCCACAGACCTGGGTGACTGCATGGATGGCAATGCCACTCACAGTGACAAGAGGCAGGAGGAAGATGAGCTCAGTTTTGCACATGCTGAGTTCGAACTGCCAAGGCAGAGAGGCCATGCATGTGGCGATGTCCCTAGGCAACTGGATGGGCAGTGTCGTGAACCTCCAACCTGGGCTGGAGATATCTATTTAGAGGGTGAGCAGGTATGTGGTTGTAAAAACTTCGCTAGTGAATGAAATGATCCAGGAGAGATTAATAAAGTGAGAAGAGGCCTGAGAATAAAACCCCGGGTAATCATTAACATTTAAAGGCTTAGAGGAAGAACTGGACCCAGACAAAAAGCCAGAGCCAGAGATATCAGGGAGGCCACATCAGAAAACCATGAGAGAACAGTGCTGCAGAAGCGAAAGGAAAAGAGGGTGATACCAGGTGATGCTAGAATCCAAGGTCATGGCTGAATGGGAAGATGCAACTGTTAAGCACCTAGGCCATTCATTCTGGTTATATTCATAAAATAAATTTCCTTCCATGAGGAAAATATAAGTTACCAATATAAAAACACATTTCTCCAAATGTAGATACTTGAACAGAATACCAAATCAAACACTCCTTTAATTCACTTGTGATCTCACTCAGATTAGAAAACAACTCCAGGGTCAAAAGGCTGCCAAAATCATGACAGCTGAACAGTGTAGGCCAAGCAGAGCCTTGGAATATAAAATCCAAGTTCCATCCAAACTCCCTCGCATAACAACATTAAGACAAACGTACAAGCATATACTCTTGACAAATTGTAAACTGATCTTTTCATGAGAGCCCAAACTTGATTATTATTTATCTAAAAAAGTTCTGTTGAACTGTCAGAGGGTTTTACCATCAGACATACAGGTATGCTTGCAGAATATAAGGTCTTCTCTGAAGCAACATTTCAAAGAGTTACACATTCAACATACTTTTTTACCCAACACTTATTTGCAATCTATACATGCCTGGTTATTTGTCCATCACTCGAAGTGAATCTATTTGAGTGAGCAATTATGATGCAACGCCACAGTACTCAAGAAGTGCGCAGAAATCAATTCTGAGGCGGGAGATATACAAGCACACCACAGGGCAGAAAAATGGACAACAATGGAGTCTTGGTCTTCCAAAATTTCCCTGAAAGAACGTATATTCCAGAATGCCAGGCTCAGAATCATTCTGCATACAAAATTCATTTCCAACACAAAGCCTTGGAATTGCGTAACCTCACTCCATAGTGATCTTACACCACATTAGCCTTTCCCCCAAGACATCTTCTGTTCCGTTGCACTTTAGGGCTACAGATAAATGAGATAAAATGGGACATAAGCTTAAAGGGCTTAATTACTGGTTTAAATATTCACAATGCCACAATCTGCCGCAGACAGATCCGAGTCATGTGGTTAAATGTGCAAACAATTACTCAATTTAATTTCATCTTGCAGAAGTTGAAAAACAAGCTGTAATCATGGTGGATGCTGTTCATTTTATTCCAAAAGCCACGCTATCTTTTATTTTCCTGATTGGATTTTATTCTTGGACACAGGAGGAGTGGGCTTCCACACTAAGCATGCTAACTCACAGGGCATTACGAGGCCGGGCCTAAATCAGGCGACAGCTGGATCATTCCTGGATGGGCTTGTTGCAGCTCCTTAAAGAGCCAGGGTCCAAGCTGAGCCACTGCCCAAATCCTCATCCCGAATGGTGGCACACCCCACTGCACTAAGTCCTGGAAGTCCACAGAGTCAGGAGCCCTGGTCTTTAGGTGAGGAAGGAGCCCCAAAGCACTTCAGGTTCTATCCTGCCTTTAGCACAGGCTCCAGGATCACGCTCCCTGTGCTCTGCCAAGACCCTTGGACAAGTTACTCCACCTCTCTTTGCCTCATT
Organism: Lipotes vexillifer; assembly: GCF_000442215.2. Lineage (NCBI taxonomy): Eukaryota > Metazoa > Chordata > Mammalia > Artiodactyla > Lipotidae > Lipotes > Lipotes vexillifer. The sequence goes on from NW_006788200.1 coordinate 5,512,571, forward strand.
TTTCTCATCTGTAAATTGGAGATTATAATAAAACCTACATCAGAGAGCTCATGTGAGGAATAGATAAGAGTGCACATATTAAGTGTTTAGCACAAGACCTGGCCTAGGTTAAGTTCCCATTATCATCATTAATATTATCTAGTAACCTCACAGAGAAAAATCTGTGTATTCATTATCTGACTCTATAACAAATTACCCCAAAACTCAGTGGATTCAATCCACAAGCATTTATTATCTCAGTTTCTGTGTGTCAGGAATCTCAGCACAGTTTAGCTCAGTGCCTCTGCCTCAAGGATCCTCACAGGCTGCAATCAAGTTATGGGCCAGGGTCTCATCTGAAGGCTCAGCTGAGGGAGAACAGCTTCAAAGTTCACACACGTGGTTGTTGGCAGGATCCAGTTCCTCCCAGGCTACTGGGCTGAGGGTCTTAGTTGGCTGGCAACCAGAAGCCTCCCTCAGTTCCTTGCCACATGGCCTAGGCCTCTCATTGTGCAGCTCAAAACACAGCAGCTGGCTTCCATCAGAGCAAGCAAACAGAGCACAAAAGGGCACACAAGATGGAAGCTACATTCTGTCTGTAACCTAATTTCACCAGTGACACCCTGTACTCTTGCCATATTCTGTTTGTCAGAAATGAAGTCACTAGGTTCATTCAAGGGGAAAAGCTCACACAAGGGCATGAACACCGGGAGGTGGGGATCGTTGAGGGACACCTTAGAGCCCTGCCAGTTATAATGTGAAAAGCCAAACTCCTCGCAATGAGCGTCCAACTCCTTCTTTCCATCCTTCAACAAATATTTGAGTACCTACTTTGTACCAAGCTCTGCACAAAGGCCCTGAGAATATATTAAAGAACAGAGACATGCCTTTGTTCTCAGGAAGCTGATAATCTAGCAGGAGACGTTAAAGAAATAAGACATATTACTATAGAATTTTAGTTGTGACAAGCGTCATGAAGAAAAAAATACATCATGTAATATCGCAGGAAGAATGTGAGCTGCTCCGATCCATGTAAGGCTTCCCAGAGGAAGAGAGCCAGGCTGAGACCAAAAGGGTGGGCAAGAGTCAACCTGGTAAAGGGCAGGGCCAGGAAAGAGGTCCAGACACAACAGAACGACAACAGGAAGGCTGTGAGGTCAGCACACCCTGCACATGGTGGGCTCACCGACAGAGGGGTGGAGGCAGGACAGGGCCCGGCAGCATTAAAGTTTCTAACCGGCCACTGTTCTCAACTAAATTAAATTCGCGAAGTACAATTCAGACAGTTCGGCCCCTCCAGGATTTGGGTTATATCCACCAACAAACTACCGCAGAGACAATTAATAAAACCTACTTTGGTCTCAATTTTCCGGACCTTCAAACCTCCAATGTCTTGTATTTTAATAATGTGTCCATGAAGACAGGCTTCCATAAAGGACACACTACCTCTAACCACAAGCAGATCTCATTCCGATGAATTATCGCTAACCAAAAGCGCTCACTTAGAACCATGACGACTCCTTCTCATTCTGTTTCATTAAGTGCAATCCATTTTTCCATTATAAGGCTAACTGACTCCTGGAGTTAAAGAGAACACGGGAATCGAGGGAGACCGAAACACTCAAAATAAAGCTGCTTTTCTGTTGGTTCTCAAGGTTAGAGAACAGACCCAAAACAGATGCAGCCCAGTGGGAGTTAAAAGAACTTTCCTTCAGGGCACTCAAATTCTGCCCAATGTCCTCTCTTGCTTGCCAGCAAGCTGCGGGTTCAGGTGTCAAACAGCCACAAAAGGACACATCTCAATGTATCTGAAACCCGATACATTTATACAGGAAAAGAAATTTGTAGCTCCTCACTATATTAATGTTAACCTGGGCTGAGATACTTAATGATAAATGGCCTACATTGTAATCCTATCGACAAAGGTCCATCTTTCCTACTGAGGCTGTGAAAACCCCTAGTACACTGTCAGTAGTCAATCCACACATAATTACGCAATTAAGGTGACACGTTTCTTATGCTCAAAAATTGAGTGTCGACGGTAAGCCAGTTCTTGGAACAGCACGCCTGCAGCCCCACTTCCCTCACACCTAACACCAGGATGGAATTCCCAAGGTAAAACTCACAGTCAGAACAAAGCAGACCAGATCAAAGTTGCATGCTTTTCTGGGGCAAGAAGGTGTAGTGGGATAAAACTGGGGAAGAAGGGCTGCCCATAAAAAACAAAAAAACAAAATAAAACCAGGTTGTCTAGTCACCTGCATCATGACAGCTTCAGCCATGATATGGTGGAGAAAGGGAGTCAAGAATGATGGACCAGGAGAAAACTACTTAATGAGAGAGTTCAGTAAGCTTTTAGAGCAGCTTTGGGAAACAGCAGAAGACTGGAGGCCCCTAAATTTAGAGTTTGTTGGCTGGCAAAACAAGCCTCTGGCTAGAAGTTGAAAGAACTGGATTCCAACCTCAACTAACTAACTTTTTGGCCATTAGCAAACATCTTCAACCAAGCAATTAGCAAGTAATTACTGAGTAGCTGCTATGTGATCAGTACTGAGCAGGCTTCGCGGTTGACACCAGGGGAGTTAAGGTTCCATCGCTGCCCTCAAGGAACTTCACTTTTTAACTCAGGATGAAAACCATATATGCAACAGAACCTCAACCTTCCAGAACCTGCCAGGATTGACTCTTTGTGACTCAGTCTTCCATGAGTTGAGAGTTAAAGCTTTAAGTATAAGAGCTTTTAACATTTAAGTGCTTTTAATATGGAAATCTTTCAGAAATACACTATCTCAGCATTTCCAAAGTGTTTAAACACACACACACACACACACACACACACACACACACACATACACTCTGCTGTATATTAATTATTGCCTAAAAAAGTTGGGTGGTCTCACAGTCAATAAGTTTTAGAAACAATGGGCTGAAAATTAAATAGGATTCTTTACTATAGGACTTCTCAGAGCCTTTTAAAAAATAAATGTGGGGGGCTTCCCTGGTGGCGCAGTGGCTGAGAGTCCGCCTACTGATGCAGGGGACGCAGGTTCGTGCCCCAGTCCGGGAAGATCCCACACGCCACAGAGCAGCTGGGCCCGTGAGCCATGGCCACTGAGCCTGCGCGTCCGGAGCCTGTGCTCCGCAACTGGAGAGGCCACAACAGTGAGAGGCCCGCGTACCGCAAAAAAATAAAAATAAAAAATAAATGTGTATTGTGAGCATCTAAAAGGAGACATGACATATTTCTCCAGGGAATCATTTTTCTCATGGGATTAAGGTTTTGTACGGTGTACTTTGGAAAGACTGCGCTGTACACTTCCCTTTCACCTTAAATAAACACTCCTGATAGCTCAGAATTGTCTTACCACGGGCCTGAGTCATTGCGACGGGCTGCTGAAGAGGATGAACTGCTGTACAGAAAGCACCTTCCTGCCACTGGCCACCCTGAACAAGGAGCTGGGTCCTGGTGGCAGCGCTGGACACCCCCCCAGTCATGCTGCACGACTGACTGTGCTGCGGGGGTGGGCTTTCTGGGCAGCACAACCTTCATACCCTGATCTGGAACCCAGAGGCGGGCTATGAAAACCTTTCAGGACCTAGAATACCCCACCCCCCCATATGAAACTCCAGTGCAAGGTATCGCCTGCCCTCAAAGTCCCAGCTCCTTTAGGAAGATTCCAGACCACATTGCCCTTTTCCTGCTCCACTCAGAGCACAGATGGCCTGCAAGATGTTCTTGGCACTTAGCCGGGCACTGCCTTATGACACTTCCTATGTTTCCTTTTATGACTGCTGTCCTCTTGGACCGTTTCTTTGTGGAAGGATTTGTAGGCACATCCTCAACTAAACAATGCATTCCACAAGGACAGAGACTTTGTTTCTCCCTGAAGCACTGCGAACATAGGCCTTCAATTTTTCGTGATTGACCAAGAAAAGTTGAAAGAAAAATGCAAGGTATTGTTATGAAAAGAAGTCAGCCAGCCCAGCACTGGCCCTCCTGAGATAAGAGCTGTGCTATTTGTCTTACCCTTGGGTACAGTGTGGGAGGCCAGCCCCCCTGCTGTGATGCAGTTAGCAGTAAGAAGGCCAAATCCAAACAGAGGTGGAGGAGGCCACAGGCACATCTGAAAAAGGCTTCTGAAGTGGTGGCTGCCGAGCATGGTGCCTCCAAGACCCCAGCAGGTCCTGACGGGGATCAGCCGTCTCCAAACCCAGTCTGGTGGCTCATGCTGCCCTAGGGCCGTACCCTCTGCAGTGCCTGTAGACCACCTTGGTACAGGCTCTCCAGAGGCAGAAAGGAATTCACCAACAAAGAACAGCAACAGATCCTGGCTTCCCTCCCTCCACTACCTGAAGGGAGGGTCCAACTGGAGGTGCCGCCCAAAGGTCTTGGGGAACTTCCCGGGCCCCTGTGGGAGGTGGTGCCACATGATAGGAGCATGGGTGTCTGGAGACAGGCCACCTAGGTCTGAATCATGGCTCTCTTGTGATTTGCCAGTGTCCTTGGGCAATTCAGTTAATGTTCTGAGCTTCAGTCTCCTCATATGTAAATTGGGGTGAAAACAGTTCCTTTTTTATAAAGTTGTGAGAATATATGACAATTGCACAGAGCACTTAGCCCACACTGGGCACAGAGTAAATGCTCATTGAACACTGGCCCTTCTTACTAATCACCACTTCCCCTAACCATGGTCTGCTTGATGCAAGACTTAGCTCTGATCAACTCTCCACCCCAAGTTGAGGTCCCCACGGCCACAGGGGGTGATCCAGGTCTGATGTATTCAGATGACATATGTTTAAGAAATGAAAATTACATTTTGCATAATTAGATTGGCAAATTTTGCTGCCATCCCCACCAGATGATAATACTCCCCAAAGGCAAAGTACTTGTGCACTTTCTTGCTTTGACATTTAATAGCTGTGAGGGCTTGGGCAGCTTCCTCATCTGAAAAAATGCAGATGATAACAGCACCTACTTTGTTCTGCTGCTGCAAAGGTTAAATGGAAACACACATCAAGTGATCATCACATAGGAAATTCGCAATCAATGGGAGTTGCTATTACTATTTGTGTGGCTACATTTTCCAGAATCAAGAGGAAGATCCACCACCATGGCTTTTGCTGCCATAGCATGGTTAACAAAGATGGTTGGAAACTGCAGGGCCTTGGTGGCTGTTCTGAGTTCATGTGAAAACCCAGAAGCAGTCCCATTACCACCAAGCATAATGATGGCTCCCGGGGGCCAGCAGTCAGTAGATCAGACCCGGCGCAAATGCAGCCAAGCAGGAGGGGAGAGTCACAGCAGTAAGAAAAGGAGCACCTCCTCAGAGCGGGAGGGGCCTTGGCCCTGTCTCCACCTCTCAGCGGGGAAATGAGAGGCTGAGAACAAGGTCATCAGGGAACTCTGCAGCCTGGCAATCAGCACCGAGGTAATTACATGTCCACGGGCCCTGAGGGCATGGAAAATAATGGGGCAGAGTGATTTAGCCCAGGTAGACTGGGCAGGAGAGGAGAAGCAAGCAGTTGACAAGGTGAACAGAGAGAGGGGTGATGAAAATGCTCAAGTTGCAAGCTGCGGTCCTGGTGGCAGGCACTCTCTCCACCAAGGAATTCATCGGGAGAGCAGCTCGCCGGGGACTCGCTGCCATGAATTCATGCAAGGACACACCATCAGGCAGACCTGGGTCAAGCACTGCCAGCAGACCATGTGCACACTCACACTGGACCTTAGGCATGGAGACACTTCAGGAATGGTTTGGTCTGGGGCTGCAATTCTCCAGAGGCAGAGCTCCTGGTCAGACAGGAGCTATCCCTGTCACTATCTTCCCTTTGACAGCCCTAGCCCCCTTGTCCAGGTAGAAGGGCGATCTGCCAGGAAAAAAAGGTGAGCAAACCTTGGAACGTAGGTGATATAATGCAGGAAAAGAAATACAAATATCCGAAGTACATGAAAAATGCTCAACGCAAATGAACACGTCACTGAGATTTCAAGTTTCACCTATCAGGACAAAAATGCAAACGCTATAACCCAGTCTGGGAGGAAACAGGCACTCACGTACATTGCTGGTGAGAGTGTTAATTGGGGCAACCCATGGGAGAGGAGAATAATTTGGCAAGACCTATTAACATTATTAATGCATACACCCTTTGACCAAGCAAATCCACTTCCGAAATTTAACCTACAGATACAGCTGCACGTGAGTGAAACGGAGTTTCCATAAATCATTCATTGCAGCATTGTTTTTAACAGCAAAATACAGGAATGCATCCAATTTCCACCAACAGGAAACTAAGTAACTAAAGTATATATATCCAGGCAATGGAATACTATGTAACTTTAAAAAAATAATTAGAACCCAAGAGAAAAATGGGCAAAACTTATAAACAATCCACAAGAAAAGACACGCAAAATATCTTAAAAGATGCTCTACTTCATTTGTTACAAGAGGAGTGGAAAGGAAAACTACACTGTGATACCATTTCTTAGCTGTCATATTTGCAGAACTTCAAAAGCTTTATCACATATTCTGTCTGTGAGGTTGTGGGGAAACCAGCTCTGTCATACATCTCTGGTAGGAGTGCAAAATGATTCAACCCCATGGAGGGGGATTTAGCAACACCTAACAAAACTGCATATGCTTCTACTCTGACCTAGCAATCCCACTTCTAGGAATCTACCCCCAAGATGGAACGTCACTAACACAAAACAACAGATGCACATAGTTATTCACTTGCCTTCATGAATTTGCCAGAAAACAATGAAGCAACCTAAACGCCCTTCCATAGAAGACTGGCTGAATAAACTACTATAAATCCACGTGGTGGAAAAAACTCTGCAGCCATACTCAAAAATGAGAAAGATCTCAATCAACTGCTATGGGACTCTTTCCAGGATATACTGTTAAGTCAAAAAAGCAAGGTGCAAAAGTACATATGATATATATCCGTATACCCACACACACTAAAAAAAGAGGAAATAAAAACATACACATGGGCTTCCCTGGTGGCACAGTGGTTGAGAGTCCGCCTGCCGTTGCAGGAGACGCGGGTTTGTGCCCCGGTCCGGGAAGATCCCACATGCCGCGGAGCGGCTGGGCCCGTGAGCCACGGCCGCTGGGCCCGCGCGTCCGGAGCCTGTGCTCCGCAACGGCAGAGGCCACAACAGCGAGAGGCCCGCGTACCGCAAAAAAAAAAAAAAAAAAAAAAAAAAACAAAAATTTAATTTATAAAAAACAAAA
>NW_006788200.1:5519797-5556147 GCF_000442215.2 Lipotes vexillifer
ATACACATATGTGTATTTATAGAAAGAAACACAGAAATAAAAACTATAAGCTAATAAAAACAGTTACCTATAGTAGGTGGGTGTAACAGACAGCAATGCACAGCTACAGGGAGTAAGATTTCTACATAATCCTTTTTATATAGTTTTGATTTTGAACATGTAGATGTTTCACATTTTCAATAACAAAAATTTTTAATGACAAGAAAGCAAACTCTAAAGTTGAATACAAACAGTAATAAACAAACCCAAACATCTGTTAAAGTGGTAACAAAATCACTTAGGAATAAGAATTTATTTAAGCAATTTTGGACACACACTACTCTGACTACAAACCCTTAGTGGGACGCATTTTAAGGGCAAAAAGAACTGCAAACAAATCTTGAACTTTACTTAGCAGGTTTGCTGTGAGTAGTAGCATTGATGCTGTAGTTCCTAGACTCTTTTGTGTACAAAGGAGAATAAAAAACATGAGTAACTGTATTGATATTAGGAATCAGGGCTCTCATTGCAGGAAGAACAAATTTATGGCATCTAGCAGTGTGGTGTTCAATTTACACTGAAAGTATTGGTATGAGCACACAATTTACACAATCCCTACCTTCACGCACTTACAGAGCCTAAAAGTAATGACAAGTTCCAGTACTGACAAGCACACCCAGTACCCAGACCTTGGTTTCTAAATATCAGTTCTCATTAGAAGGAACAAGACTCTTTGAATAAATGTCTGATTCCAGGACTGCAGAGGGAAAAACATGAGATAATCCTAGAACATCTTACTATGCCAGAAAGCAAGAGAGTGCCCAAAAGGACACAAAAGGAAGCTTGAATGGGTTCCCAGAGTCAAACCTGGGACAATGTGAGCATCAAGAGGAATAATGACAACACACTGAATGGTAACACATTCAATTTTTTTAAAAATCCATGTGTCCAGTGTCACTAAAAAGTAATACTTCTTTGCTAAAAATTTTTTTAAAATACATGCTACAAAATATAGAAAAAATATAATTGGAAAATCATCACTTTGCAATCCCCAATGTAGTAACTGGTACAGGCAAGGACCATCAATGCATGCTAAAACCACTGGGAAAAAGATTTTTAAGAACAGAATATTCACACGGTCTCAAAATTCCACCCCACAGATTGTTTATTAAATACAAAGGGCATATAATACCTTTACAGTGAGGGACCTGGCAGACACCACCTTGACCAAATGATCAAACTGAGCATCCCCAATAGCGAAACAGATTGGTATTAGGTATCTTATGCGATATAGTGCTAAGTACATAACATCACTCATGTGGTCTTCTTGCCAAAATGTCTAATCTGAATCTAATTGAGAAGAAGCAATCAGATAAATACAGATTGTGAAACATTCACGAGAACAACTGGCCTTAACTCTTTAAATATTTCATTGTCCTGAAAGACTCCCTGCCCCAAAAAATGTGGAGGTATTCCTCTTTTCTAGACAAAATGTGACACGACAACCAAATTCAATAGTCAATTTTGACTAGTTCCTAGAATGGGGGGGAAAAAAAGCTCTAACAGTATTTTTAGAAAGAAGGAGAAATTTTAATGTAGACCAGATAACATTCTTGTATTAAAGGTAAGTTTCTTGGCTCTGATAATTTTATTATTTAAAATGTGGGGTTCTTAGAAAACGTCTCAGATAATGTGTCTTAAAAATAAAGAATGAGGAAGTTTCTCTATGTTCTAATATTTTTAAAAGTCTCTCCAGACTATTCTACATTAAAAAGGCATGACACATAACAGTGTATAAAGAATCCTACCTTGGTTTTAAAAGTGTGGTAGGGGGTACAATACACAGTTTTATTTGCTTGTATGTGCACATGAAATTTCTAGATGAACATACAAGAAATGAATAACAGTGGTTACCTGTGGCAGGTAGCAAAGAGGAGCAGGGAACAGAACAAGGGAGAGAAGAGACAGAGGTGCGAGCAAGTATACCCACCATGTACTTTTTAAAATATTTGGAACCATGAATAGGTATTATCTACTCAAAAACACCAGTGAACATTGTTTTTTAGAAAAGAAACAAAAAGACCTAGAAAGTGGAAGGACTAGGTCAGTGAAAGAACTGAGGGACCTTTAAGGAGAGGTGTCACTATGTCCTTGGTTTTGGAAAACATGGTCTTCCCAGTCTGAGTAGGCGAGAACAGGTGTGCAGGGCAACAAAATACATCCAGAGTCTTAGATGTTTGCATATTCTTGTTCCCTGGCAATTCAGCAATTCTTTTCCTAAAAACTTATCATAAGAAAATAATTATAAAGATGAACAAAGATTTAATCACCAAACAATATTCATCACAACATTATCATAATAGGGACAACCTGAAAAAGCCCAAATGTTAAAAAAAAAAAAAAAAGACTTGGGCTTCCCTGGTGGCGGTGGTTGAGAGTCCGTCTGCCGATGCAGGGGACGCGGGGTCATGCCCCGGTCCAGGAGGATTCCACATGCCGCGGAGCGGCTGGGTCCGTGAGCCACGGCCGCTGAGCCTGCGCGTCCGGAGCCTGTGCTCCGCAACGGGAGAGACCACAACAGTGAGAGGCCCACGTACCGCAAAAAAAAAAAAAAAAGCCTTATTTAAATAAATTATGGAGTATCTACCCAAAGAAAGAGTAGGAAGACGTGATCAAAGTATATGCCATGACATAGAAAGATGTTTATGTAGCATTTTAAAGTGAAAAGAGCATATGCATTATATCATTTCATTTAAAATTACATACATGTAGGTAGGTATAATAAATGCATGAACCAATATAGCTATCTTAGGGTGACGGGATTACAGATACTTTTTCTTCCTTCTATTTTTTAATTTCCTCAAAAAAGTGAGATTTTAATAACTATAATTTTTAAGAAGTGAATTAATCTTTGTAAATAGGACTGGAAAAGCCTTGTGCAGAAAGCTTCTGCAGAGGTATATCCAGACACCTTTCCCACCAACTTCAAGGTCAGGAAGAGACCTGCAGATCACTCAAGTTTGGGCACTGCCAACTCATGTCTCTTAGCGCCTGTAATGTTTCTCAGTATAACTTGCGGAAGGGGAAAAGGGAGGGGAACCAACACACTGGCTAGGATATCAAAGCAAACCTGTCAGCCTGCCAACAACCTCTAGGAGCAGCTCTGCCACAAGAGTAGGTCAACGTCCACTGGACCGTGACAACGCTTCCCCGCTAACTCCCCAAGGGATGATCACACTGGAGGGGGAAACATAGCCTCATTTCAACCATGGGCCCCTTGCTAAGCTCAGCATGTCAGCTCAGACAGCACCTGAAGCTAAGGACTCCTGTAATAAGCTGACAGAAGCAGCTCCCACACATCAGCATAGCCTCGTGGCTCTGGAAACAGGGACGCTTGGCTTCATGTAATGAAGCTGAAAAAGCCCCAGTTTCCATCAACTTGCTGGCTGCCGAGCCAGTTAATAGAATGAGGCTTATTTCCACCAGCAGCACACCATGCTCAAGAACGGAAGTTTGAAGTCCAGCCCAGATCTGAACCTCCCCTTCTTTTCTTTAGCTGTTCTGTTTGGCAAGTGTCTTACCCGTTCTGAGCCTCAGGCTCCTCGGGGATCTTCAGGAGAGCTATGAAGATGAAACAAACTATGTGCAAAGCACGTGGTAGAGAAGTTTAGTTTATGCGTGGGTATGCACATGCGCAGAAAGAGGATGGATAAACAGAAAGCAAAATGGTGACAGAGCTAAATTAGAAAAGCACCTGTTAGATACTAAATCTCAGTAAATATAAATTATTACTATCACTAGAACAAAGATTAGTGAGCTAGAGTCATCCACCAACAGACCAGAAACCAAACATGAGGGCTTGAGACACAATCCCCTGTGGCTATAGTCAAAGTCTCCAGGACATAAGACTGGCACTGGTATCTCAAAAAGGGAAGAAGTTACTGGATTAAAAAAAAAAAAAATCACACCCAAGTCCCACATATATCAGGAACATAAGATCTGAAATAACCACTGGTTTTACTTTAAATGGAACATAAACTAAATGACCCAATAAAAAGTGTCATGGACATATATACACTACCAAATGTAAAAGAGATAGCTAGTGGGAAGCAGCCACATAGCACAAGGAGATCAGCTCAGTGCTTTGTGACCATATAGAGGGGTGGGATAGGGAGGGTGGGAGGGAGACACAAGACAGAGGAGATATGGGGATATATGTATATGTATAGCTGATTCACTTTGTTATAAAGCAGAAAGTAACACACCATTGTAAAGCAATTACACTCCAATAAAGATGTTATTAAAAAAAAAGAAATTAAACTGTCTCTCATGTCCCTAGTTAATGTGAACAGAAAAAAAACAATTGCAGGGCTTCCCTGGTGGCGCAGTGGTTGAGAGTCCACCTGCCGATGCAGGGGATGCGGGTTCGCGCCCCGGTCCGGAAAGATCCCACATGCCGCGGAGCGGCTGGGCCCGTGAGCCATGGCCGCTGAGCCTGCGCGTCCGGAGCCTGTGCTCCGCAATGGGAGAGACCACAGCAGTGAGAGGCCCGCGTACCGCAAAAACAAAAAAAAACAATTGCATTCAGCAAAGCTTCCCATGTTGACCAACATAAGCTAGGTTGCAAGTCTAGAGGTTGTTCAAATTAGTAAGTAAATATATTAGTAGGACTTCCTATTCATCAATGAACTACTTTGCCAAGCAGAGAGTTAGGCCCCTTAAATAAGGAGTGTGTTGCATGAGTGGGATTTCTGATGCCCTCCAAAAATATGATGAATACCAAAGCTGAGCACTAAATTCCTACATATTCCTTTAAAAAAAAAAAAAAAAAGTGTGAAGCAACAGGCGTCCAGATGTTGAGGGATGCTTCTTACCTACAGGGCTTCCTAAAACGGGGCAGAACTGATCCCACCATTACCCCACTCTGGCCCTCAACTTCTCCCCAGTCTGTATGAGAAGAGGACCAGAGTGGGGAGAAGGTGGTCACTGGAACATGTAGTGTTGACCAGGTTCCCCCAGTGAGGTGTATTTCCCCTTTCAAGTGCAATTTAAGAGAGTATTACAGAACAGCTTAAAAACTGGGGGCACCTGCAAGGGGAGAAGATTTGTTTCCCCAGTTGGAAATCTTCTCAAACAATGGTCTTGCTCATCTGTCCCATAACTAACTGAACAGGAAAGAGAATTCAAGAGGACTGGCCAAACAGAGAACAGGCAGCATTGGGGGAGCATCTGTCCAGATTATTTAGTACAACAAGGAGATGAGAGCTTAGAGAACAAAAGAACATAGAAGGCAGCTCAACTGGAGCCATTTTATGTGCATCCCTGCATGGGGACCAGGTGAGAGGACCTTATTAGCATAAGGCTATGGGACAGACATCTGGGAGAGGATGCTCTAGGGATGTTATTAATGCCACTGGCCAAACAGGTGACTTCCCCTCCTTCCAGGTACATGGCAGGATCACCCTTAACTGCCTCACTGATGTGGAATCTGGACACATGACTTGCTTTATTCAAAAGAATGCCTCGTTTAAGACAAAGCACTGAGCTTCTAGTGCAAGGCCCTGCAGCACACACTTCCTCCTGCCATGGTGATTGTGAACCCGCAGAGATGGAGTCTTCATCAGCCTGCTGTCCTGTGGACAAGACAGATCAGAGTCCTACCAACCCATGAGAGATGGATGCACCAGGGAGAAATAAGCCCTTGTTTTAAGCCATAAATATCATTTTTGGAGTTCTTTGTTACCATGGCGTAACCTAGCCTATCCTGACTGATAAAAAAGCAAAATGAAGGAAAAGGTTGATGTGAAGTCAAACAACCCCACCAAGGAATTAGGTAGTAGGCAGGTCCCCTGCCTGACCCTCCAGAGAACCCACCTTGATGCCAATCCTGGGAGGAAAAGGATTAAACAATAAATTATATATTCACCACCACACCAGCTCCTCGAGCCACAAGTCTAGACCATGCAGGCGAAGTGAAAGAGAAAACTCCAAATCTGTTCACGAGATGCAAGTTTTAAACTCAACTGGCCTTAGTTTTAAAGCTAAAAATGATGGAAAACTATGGAATGTGCCCAAGATGTTATTAAGGGAAAGTGGCGATTAAAAATAAACAAAACTGTCTCATGTTTATTTCCTAAATTGAAGCTCCTCAATAAGCTGGTTGCCCATACATGTTTGGCAAACAGGGACACGTGTTCATGACTGATCTCAGAAAACTGCAGCTGTTCACCGTTTCCTTAACACACACACACACACACACACATACACACACACACACACACACACACACACACACACACATTACTGAAATAATCCTAAAAAGACAATCAATATTGCCCCAAGACAATCAGCTCTAATTGGCCCTACCAGCCATAGTGTACTAATCCTATTATGTGGCCTTCCTGCTTCTTTTAGAGATAGAGTTGTTTTTCTTTGCACAAAGAAGTTACACCCTACTGGGAGAGAGAAACGATTAGGATATCATGAAATAATGTGTCCAAGAGAAGCGGGCTTAGAGCCCAACCATGCTATTGAGAAGGGTGTGCACTGAACAGCCAGAGTGTGGACATGAGGTGTTACAGGCAGGAGACCCATTAACATGTAAAGGTTCTCTGACTTTCTACTCTATGTCTTCAGCCAAGAGAGACAAAGTCAAACTACGTAACAAGCTATTGGAAGAAGAGGAAGGGTTTATGGGGCTGTCATGTAAAAGACTCCTGAGTAACATAGGGACCAAAAGAACACAGAGAACAGAGGTATTGAGAATGTAGTTGTGGGTTATGAATTGGATCTTCCCTAACATACTTTGAAAGACAGAAAGAAAAACTGGAATTCTTTCTGAAGTCCTTTGGCTGCTGGACTGTACGTCTGTGAGCAGAATTTTAAACAAAGCCTTGACTGTGTGGGGCCCTGGGATTTATTTGGGTGACAGATCCTGCTGCAGAAACTTCTCTGCTCACAACATCCTTCCCCTTGCCCTCTTTATCCGATCCTCCCCAAAAGGCACGGCACAATCCAGAACACCCATCTCCCCACAAGCCTCCCTGACCTCTCTTATGGGATTGGATGAACCTTGCCGGGGTTCCCAGAGCATCCTGTGCTTCCCTGCGTTCACTCACATCGCCTGTGTTATGACTGTTTATTTTTCTGTTTATCCAAGTAGAGCATCAGCTCCTTAGGGCCAAGATTTAGTATTGAATTTCCACATTTGTGAGCCTGGCACCATGTCTAGCACACACATATTCAATAATTAAGATGATCTAGTCTCCCTCGAGCTCAAAAATTTATTTCCCCAAAATAATGAGAGGAAAATGATTCTTAACACAAGCTGAGTTTCTTGCCTGTGCACCAGCATCTCTGCTACCTCTGCAGAGCCTCAGCTACTCTGTGTGTCAGTCTTGTACGCTATGAAAACATCTCACATGAATACTCACTCTGGGGAGCGGCGAGGAGAGTGGACAGTGTGGGCGATTTAAAAATTATGACCGATGAAAAGCATCTAAAAAGTTACTGCAGATTGGTTTGTGTGTCAAGGTCCCACTTTAGACAACTAGTAACAGAGTGGCCAAGCCTGCCACAGGTCTGTATAAAAGCCACAACAGAAGAGGTCCTCCAGAGTTGTGGAAAGGGGAGCAGAGGTGGGCAACACGGGTTTTCTTCTCTTTGCTCCCTGTCCCCAAAAGTACGCCCAAGAACTCAATGAGCCTTTTGACATTAACTCAACGCTAGAAAGGAGAATGATCCACTTTTAGCTTAGCATCACACACGACTTACATTGGAGGCAAGTTAATCTTCAAAGTGGAAAGGGTCTTTCAGACCAGACCAAAAAGAAGATCTTTCTCCACACTCCTACCGATGCCTAAAACATCCAACCTTCCCCAGGAGTGAGACCGGGCAGGGTAGAGATAGCAACTCATGGGGGATGTAAAGGACAGAAATTGATGGGCCTTGAGGAGGATGCAGAATAAAGGAGAAAAAGAAGAACCCTTTTTAATGGGGAAAGGGGACACGATGGAAATGCCTAGTGGGACAGGGCACATGCATGGTACACCGTCATCCTGACCTAAGGCTTCACGTCCATGAAAAGAAGCCAGGGAAACATGCAAATAGGC
Organism: Lipotes vexillifer; assembly: GCF_000442215.2. Classification (NCBI taxonomy): domain Eukaryota; kingdom Metazoa; phylum Chordata; class Mammalia; order Artiodactyla; family Lipotidae; genus Lipotes; species Lipotes vexillifer. The sequence goes on from NW_006788200.1 coordinate 5,527,888, forward strand.
GAGACAAACTACTCTCCTCATCTCCTCTACCATATGGACTCAGCGCAGACTGGCAGACTACGCAAACCAGAAGTAAAGGCTTGATCAGCTGGCCTCTGGGAGGCTGAGTGGGCCTGATCACTTTCTTATGGGTTCTGCTCCCTTTCCCATCCCAAAGTGCTACAATTACACAGGGAACGAGAAAAGGCCTCCCAAGTACATCCTCAAACATGTAATGAACATCTGGCAGCCTCAGAGAGACCAGAATTCAAGAGCCAAGGCCCTGCAAAGTGAGAGAGTGGCATGGACATATATACTACCAAAGGTAAAACAGACAGCTAGTGGGAAGCAGCCGCATAGCACAGGGAGATCAGCTCGGTGCTTTGTGACCACCTAGAGGGGTGGGATAGGGAGGGTGGGAGGGAAGGAGGGAGACACAAGAGGGAAGAGATATGGGGATATATGTATGCATATAGCTGATTCACTTTGTTATACAGCAGAAACTAACACACCATTGTAAAGCAATTATACTCCAATAAAGATGCTAAAAAAAATTTTTTTTTTTTTTAAAAGAGCCAAGGTCCTGGAATACAGAAGCTCACAAGCCAGCTGTGCCTCCAACAGGCAAAACAAGAACCCAGGGGGAGGAATACGCTCTCTAGTACGAAGCTGTGTGGTGCGGGCTGTAACTGCTACAGAATTCAGAGGAGCAGGTTGTTAAAATCTGCCGTGCAGCATATGAGAAAGAAGTGAGCTGTGAACAAGGATTATCTTGTTGGAAGTAACGGCTACTACCCAAGATGTGTGGCAAAATGAGATTCAAGGAAGAGTCACCAGCCCAGCCATCTGGAGACTGTCAGTTCTTTGGGGGAACAGAAATATTTTTATGCTGCATTTTCCTGCTCCTCAGGGAAACAAAATCAAACAGTGTCTCTGATTCACAGTGCAGGCAATTTACCCTGACTCACAGGTAAATACACAACATCTCACACAAAAACTCCCTGTGGCCATTTATCTTGGCAGAAAATCGTATGGTTTTTTAATATACCTGATTGGCTGTGATGATGCATCAGATTTCCTCAAGATATAAAAAATAATGTATGTGTTTGATTCATTCTTCCTTCCCTTGGCACTGGCAAAGTCAAGTATCTAGAACCTGAGGTGCTCATGTTCTAGAATGTAAGCTCCACTGGGGCAGAGAATTTTGTCTCTGTCCCAAGGCTTCAGACAGTCCCTGTCACACTGATTCCTTAAGTGAATGATGAAAAGAATGACCCCCGCATACGCCCCTCACCCTTCGCCTCATCCACCTGGACCACACCTCACATTAAAAAATCATCCTCATAAAAGAAACAACCATATCTCTAAGGCCAGCATTTCACAACCTTGGTACTGTTGACACTGCAGGGTAGGGGGGCGTGCAGGGAGTCATGTGCACGGTAGGACATTTAGCAACATCCTTGGCCTCTACTCACTAGATGCCAGTAGCACCATCCCCCCTCTGCACCCCACCCCCAGTTGTGGCAATCAAAAATGTCCCCAGGGGCTTCCCTGGTGGCGCAGTGGTTGAGAGTCTGCCTGCCGATGCAGGGGACACGGGTTCGTGCCCCGGTCCGGGAGGATCCCACATGCCGTGGAGCGGCTAGGCCTGTGAGCCATGGCCACTGAGCCTGCGCGTCCGGAGCCTGTGCTCTGCAACGGGAGAGGCCACAACAGTGAGAGGCCTGCGTACCGCAAAAAAAAAAACAAAAAAAGAAAGGTCCCCAGACATTGCCAAACATCCCCTGGGGGCAAACTCTTATCTAGTTGGGAATCACTGCTCTAGGCCTGCAGACAGCTCCCAAAGAGCTGACAGATGCAGAGAACTCATGTTTCCCATCTCCTGCACGATGCTGAGACAGCAGCCAGGGGAAACCCTTCTCCCTGCCTCTTCTGAGGTGAGTGCACCGGAAGCCCTGAGGTAGGAGGAAATACTGGCTAATGAAAGTCAGGCAGATGTCTTGAACACAAATGAAGACTGAGATGGGGGCCCCAGCCTTGTCTGTATTCGACAGGAGAAACCATTTTACCATCAGGCTGGAAATGAAGTGGGTTTCTAATGACCTCCTCTCACCCTCGTCCAACACAAGGGTATGAAAACCTCTACACATTGTAGCAGTAGCAGGGGATCTGCCGGTAGCAATTTCACTTAGAATCAATTTCACTTAGAATCGGACTTGGAGCATCTGCTCCTGCCCCTAATTATGAACAAGGCTGGGATTTGTTAATATCTCCACAACAAGCTTAATGTCTCCACAACAAACTCAGTAGGGATCAGAGAAACATTCCTCCCACTTGGGACTCTTGCAGGCATCATCTTACCTGTATTAACTCAGTACCTGCACATATCTTGGCATGTCAAGCTTCTATCACATTCTCCTTCTTTACCAAAAAAATCACTAATAGCCAATGCTGGCAAGGGTGCAATAAAACGTACCTTCCATAATTCTGGGGGTACAATCAATACAACATGGTAACATACACCAATGGCCTTTAAAACGCAACGTCAGTACACCATGTATCTCTACTTCTGGGAATATATGGTAAGGAAATCTAACTGTTGAAAGGTTCATATGCCCAAATGTTCATCATATAATTATTTACATTAAAGAAAAATGGAAGCAACCAATTGTTTACTGTCAGATATTTTAGTCTGGTATACTGCAGTATGTACAGTCAATGGACTAATATATACCATTAAAATGTCATTTACAAACAACAGTATCACGCTATACTAAAATGTTTATGCTGTGTCATTAAATGAAAAAAAGAGAGACAGAGAGAGAAAAAAAACCAAATCATATTAACAGCATGATATCAACCATGAAAATAAAAACTCTGACATTAAGACTTTGGGAAACAAATAGACCTCCCCCCACCACCACCACACACACACACACACACACAAATTTTAACAGTGACTGCATATGGGAAGGAAGTAAATTATTTCTCTTTTTCTGTATCAACTAAATCCTCTTTCCAAATTAGCTCTGTCTTTCAACTAGGAAAAGAACAATTTAAAGTCAAAAGAACAAAACTCACAATAGAGCATAAATATATCCCTTCCATATTCCCTTTAACCTTGTTTTCCCCCCAATGTTATTAAAGAACATTGTGTAAGTTTAAGGTACACAAGTGATTATTTGATTCACATATGTACTGTGAAATGATTACCAACCATAATAAAATTAGTTAACACATCCATCACCTCATATAATTACCACTTTGATGTTGTTGTTATGGTGAGAACATTTAAGATCTACTCTCCTAACAAGTTTCAAGTATACAATACAGTATTTTTACCTATAGTCACCATGCTACACATTAGATTCCCAGAACTTACTTGCCTTATAACTGGAAATTTGTACCCTCTGACCAACACCTCCTTATTTCCTCCACCCCCTGGCAAATACCACTCTACTCTCTGTTTCTATGAGTTTGGTTTTTCTAGACTCCACATAAATGATACCATACAGCAATTTTCTTTCTCTGACTTTTACGTCACTTAGCATAACACCCTCAAGGTTCATCCATATTCTCACAAATTGCAGAATTTCCTTCTTTTTCGTGGGTGAATAATATTCCATCATGCATATATCCCATATTTTCTTTATTCATTCATGTATCTAGGGGCACTAAAGTTGTTTCTGTGTCTTGACTATTGCAAATAATGCTATAATGAACATAGAAGTGCAGATATCTCTTCAAGACAGTAATTTCCTGTGTTTTCATGTAGGAGTTTTTTGGTATTGGGTCTTTTTTTGGGGGGGGGGGTTATAGTTGCTTTACAATGTTGGGTTAGTTTCTGCTGTACAACAAAGTGAATCAGCTATGTATATACACATATCCCCTCCCTCTTGGACCTCCCTCCCTCCCTCCCTCCCACCTACCCCCATCCCAACCATCTAGGTCACCACAGAGCACCGAGCTGAGCTCCCTGCACTATACATCAGGTTCCCACTAGCTAGCTGTTTTACACATGGTAGTGTATATTTGTCAATCCCAATCTCCCAATTCATCTCACCCCCTCTCCCCCCACTGCCACGTCCACATGTGCATTCTCTACATCTGCATCTCTATTCCTGCCCTGCAGATAGGTTCATCTGTACCATTTTTCTAGATTCCACATACATGCATTAATATACAATATTTGTTTTCTCTTTCTGACTTACTTCATTCTGTATGACAGACTCTAGGTCCACCCACCTCTCTACAGGGAAGAAGCTCATTGACATTGATCTTGGCAGGAATTTTTTGAATATATGACACCAAAAGCACAAGCAACAAAACAAGTGGGACTACATCAAACTAAAAAGATTCTGCACAGCAAAAGAAACCATCAACAAAATGGAAAGGCAACCTATGAAATGGGAGAAAATACTTGCAAACCTCGTACTGGATAAGGGGTTAATATTCAAAATATATAAGAAACTCATACAACTCAATGACAAAACAAAACCTGATTAAAAAATAGGCTGAGGGGCTTCCCTGGTGGCGCAGTGGTTGAGAGTCCGCCTGCCGATCCAGGGGACACGAGTTCGTGCCCCGGTCCGGGAAGATCCCACATGCCGCGGAGCGGCTGGGCCCGTGAGCCATGGCCGCTGAGCCTGCACGTCCGGAGCCTGTGCTCCGCAACGGGAGAGGCCACCACAGTAAGAGGCCCGCGTACCATAAAAAAAAAAAAAAAATAGCCTGAGGAACTGAATAGACATTTTTCCAAAGAAAACATCTAAATACCCAACAGCTTCATGAAAAGACACTCAACAACAGTAATCATCAGGGAAATGCAAATCAAAATATAGTGAGATATTACTGCACACCTGTTAGAGTGGCTATTATCAAAAAAAAAAAAAAAAAAAAAAACACAAGAAATACCAAGTGTTGGTGAGGATGTGGAAAAAAAGGGAACCCTTGCTCATTGTTAGTGGGAATGTACACTGATTCTGCCACTATGGAAAACAGTGTGAATGGTTCCTCAAAAAATTAAAAATAAAACTACCATATGATCTAGCACTCTCACTTCTGGGTATACAGCCAAAGGAAATGAAAACAGGAGTTAAAAAAGATATCTGCATTCCTATGTTTCTTACAGCATTATTCACAATAGCCAAGATATGGAAACAACCTAAGTGTCCATCAACAGATGAATGGATAAAGAAGATGTGGTGTATATATGCAATGGAATATATTCAACCATGAAAAATAAGGGAATCCTTCAATTCATGACAACATAGGTGAAACTTGAGGGCATTATACTGAGATGTCAGAAAGAGAAAGACAAATACCATAAAATGTCACTTACATGTAGAATCTAAGAAAACTAAACTCACAGAAACAGAGAGTAGAATGGTGGTTACTAGGAGCTGGGGGGTAGGGGAATCTGGGAGATGTCATCAAAGGGTACAAACTTGCAACTAAAAGATGAATAAGTTCTGGGGATCCCATGCACAGCACAGTGATATAACCAACTGTATTATATAGTTTGAAGTTGCTAAGAGCCTAGATCTTAAATGCTCTCACCACAAAAAAAATAATGATGATGATAAGTATGCGACATGATAGAGGTGTTAGCTAAAGCTACAGTGGTCATCATATTGTAATATATACATGTATCAAATCAACACTTTGGACATCTTAAACTTACGTAATGTTACATGTCAACTGTATCTCAATTTTAAAAAGTGCACATAAACAGGAAAAAAAAGACAGTAATTTCATGTCCTTCAGATATATTATCAAAAGTGGGATTGCTGGATCATGTGGTAGTTCAACTTTTAATTTTTTTGAGGAACCTTCATGTTCTCCATAGTGGCTGCAGCAATTTACAATTCCGCCAACACTGCACAAGGGCTCCCTTTTCTCCACATCCTCACCAACACTCGTTATCGCTCGTTGTTTTGATGATAGCCATTCTAACAGGTGTGAGGTGAAAGCACATTGTGGTTTTGATTTACATTTCCCTGATAATTAGTGAGACTGAGCATCTTTTCATGTACCTGTTGGCCATTTGTATATCTTCTTTGGAAAAATGTCTGTTCAGGTTCCTTTCCCATTTTTCAACTGAATTTTTTTTTTTTTTTTTTTGGCTATTGAGTTATATGAGTTCCTTATATATTTTGGATATTAACCCCTTATCAGATAGATTGTCTACAAATATTTTCTCCCATTCTGTAGGCTGCTTTTTCATTTTGTTGATCGTTTCTTTTGCTACAGAATCATTTTAGTTTGATGTAGTCCCATTTGTTGACTTTCACTTTTGTTGCTTATGCTTTCGGTGTCATATTCTAAAAATCACTGCCAAGACCAATGTCAAGGAGTTTTTCCCCCTATGTTTTCTTCCAGGAGTTTTACAGTTTCAGGTCTTATGTTTAAGTCCTCGATCCATTCCTAGTTAATTTTTGCGAGTGGTATAAGATAGGGGCCCAATTTCATTTTTTTGCATGCAAATACCCAGTTTTCCCAACACCATTCATGGAAGAGACTATTTTTTCCCAACTGAGCTACCCTAGTTTATTTTTGTCCTTAGCACTTGCAACCAACTGTTGTATCTTAATCTGTGTATTGTTTTTCCTCTCTCGACTAGAACATAGGCTCCACAAGGGTAGGCAAGTACCTGATACGTAATAGATGAAATGGATTATGAATTAGATTGTGAAATTTGTTTTTAAAGTCTACAATCAGCAAAACAAAAATGTTGCTCCCAGTGAACTTTCATACACTAATGGAGGGAGAGTAACTGGCAGAACCATTTTTGGAAAACTATTTAACCACATCTCTGAACACTGAACATTCACCTACCTTATGAGCAATGGATTCCACAGCTAGGTATGCTCCTGAAAAAATGTACGCGTAGATGCACCAGAAGACATGCCCAAGAAACTCCTATTCCATAACAGCCAAAACCCAGAAACTACCAAAGTGTCCCTCCACAAAAGAATAGGTAAATTAAGTTGTGGAGTATTTACACAGCACTGAGAATGAACAAACTACAGCCACACATAACAATGTATCACAAACTTAATGCTGAGCAAAATAATCCAGACACACACAAAAATACATCCTTATGATGCCATCTATAAAAGTATAAAAACAGGCAAAACTAATCTATAGTGTTGTAACTCAGGAGAGCTCTTCCCTGGGAGGGGGACAGGCAGTCAGTGTGGGGCTCACAAGACGGACTTCTCAGATGCTGGTAACATTCTGTCCCCTGACTGGGCTGCTGGATGTATGGTGTGTTCACTGCGTGAGAGCACATCAGGCAGCACATGCATGACTGGTACCCTCACCCTGCACATCTTCCACTCCAGCGAAACATACTCCCTACCTATGCAGGGCTGCTGAGGACCAGGACTCTTCTGCGATTCCCTCTCCACTCGCTACAGGCCTTGACCTGGAGCCAGGACAAGGCTCAACACATCACGTTTCAGCATTTATACACATCAAGTCCTGTCTCACCTAAATGCTCCATCTCGACTGTATTGACCGACACCCTTTTGTTGCCAGTGTCTGGGTCCTAAACTCAGGCAAAGTAGCAGGGGCCGCTCATGTATGTCAGTAAGAGTTGAATTAAGCTCATGTGGCTTGACCACCAGACAGATTCAGAGATGAAGGCTTATGTGACTTTCTCCCAGAAACATGGCCCAGGTCCCAAGGCCTCTGGACATCCAGCTTGCCGGGACTGCTCTCGTCCCTTTGTAGACCAGGCCTTTCCCTTTGCAGAGGAACCCTCAATAGACACCAAGCACCTCTGTTTCTTCTCTTGGTCTTAGACAAGAGGGCTGTCAACTCCAGAGGACAGGGAGGATGCTTTGCTCCCTGCTACATCTTACTTGCCCAGCACAGTGCCTGGTACATAGTAGTCTGGCCAATGAGTATCTGTGATATGAACATATGAATACATGAACAAACAAACAAAACTATGGAATCTGTGCACCAGGCTCTGGTTACTAGAAAGGTGAGGATCTAGGTTCAGGATGACCATGGAAAGAAAGAAATATTTTTTAAAACACATGCAAAGGTCTGTCTGAGGTAGGAGGAACTTTTCAACCATCAACTTAATCTTATAAAAAAAAAAAATCACACAATTTATCTAACACCAGGAAAGACAGCATTATTTTATCTTTACCATGGATAGCATTTTCACTCTTTCACTCAGTTCATCTCATTCAAGATAGCTGGTCAAAGGTTACAGACCAGGTGCAGAGTCACAGCAAGGCTGGCCGGCTCAGATGGGAAGCAATGCCTTGGCCTGACGGAAGTACTGGACACACCAACCCCACCAAAGTCACAAAGGAATCAGAATGTCCCATGAGCACAGAAAGACCTGGAAATTTCCCAATTATCCCTTAACAATGGGGCTATTGAAACACTCCAAATAACCACACAAGTCTGTTCAATACACTTAACTACTTTCTTCCTCTTGGCAATAGTTTTGTCAATTGTAGGTGCCATTAATTAGAGGAAATTCAGCAACATAGAGTAAAGCAAAGTTTGAGAGTTTGTTCAGTGGGCAACAAGGAATACCGCCATGTCTTGTTGATCCTCATAAATTTTCTAAACTTTGACAAGTCTTTGCTTTTATCGTTCCCTGATCTTTCCAAAATGATCTGGCCAACCAAGCATGAAGATTTACTATACCAAGAAGAGAGCTGCAGGTAGTACCACTGTCCAGCCCATATCCCTCAGACCTTCTCTGTGTTTCCAACTGATAGTACAGTCTTCCCTCTATATCCATGGATACAGAGCCCATGGATACGGAGAGCCACCTGTACTATGCCATTTTATATAAGGAACTTGAGCATCTGTGGGGTTAGGTATCCACAGGGGGGCCTGGAACCAATCCCATGCTGATACCAAGGGACGACTGTGATCTGCATCTCTGTGCCCACCTCCTGTGAGAGTAAACACTGTTTACTACATCCACCATCTTCAATACCCACTTCTCCATAAACCAAAGCCAATGTCAGAGTCAATGGAGTCAATGTCCTTCAGTTCATCTGTGCACAAAACATTATCAATCCTGCTAGAGAAGATGCAAAGTCAGACCAGAGTCGGCTGTGATCAGGCCCCTTTGGAGACAGGAAATTTGCTGAGATGACCACCTGGGAGTTTGTCATGGAGAAAGTCCCACATCAATTCCACCAAGCTCATGTGCATAAGCAGCCCTGATGCCCTAGAAGCAGTGACAAGTCAAATGTCATTCTACTCCAGGAACATTTCATGATAATGGCTGCTGCTGAAGCCTGTGCACACACACACATTGGAAAGCAAGCCCTTTCTTTCTATTGATGTCAGTGGTAGCCCTGTCGACATAAGGGGGAAATACAGCACTCATAATAATTTACTGCACATCTTCAAATGCTCATTTTGTCTAAACTTGTATTATTCATTGGCGCTAATGGTGTTGGCTATTAGGGATGAATAATAATTCTCCAGGGTTTTTCTGAAAATACAGTCTGAGAACCACCTGCACCAGAATCACCTGGATTGCTTATTTAAAATGCAGCTTCCTGGGTGCCACCCTTGACCTATTCAAGACTGCTCTGGACTAGGGGGCTGAGATCTGCATTTTAAACAAGCCCCACCAGTGATTTTTTTTTTTTCAGTATTATAAAGATGTAAGCCTGAGAACTGTGCTCTAGCACCTTTCTCTGGGCATCTTCCCTTTTGTTTTGGCCATGAAGTGTCATCAGCAACTTGGCGTGGCCTTTCTTAGAACTGAGTTAAAGTGATTCCATTTACATGGTGGAAAAGGAAGGGTAGAGCTAAAATACAAAGTGGAGTCATTTGCTCTCTGCCTGTTTGTTTTCTCCACGCTTTATCTCTGCAAAGATTGCCTGGAACACCTGCAATAAGTTCTACTTCCCTGCTCCAATCATAGGCACCAATGGACTTGGCATTAATTCCTGCTCACCCACCACATAATTATGCTGGGGAATGTTCATGGTGTCTTCTGTAGTGTGACATGTCACAGATCACACAGGAAGAGTTTGCAAATTATTACAAAAAATTGTATAGTATGTCCTTCCTTCCTTCCCCACTGCACCAAAGAAAACTTTGTCCTAAAGGATCAAGGGAGAGGGTATCCTGAGGGACGTATTTGCATAGAACCCTAAGGAAGGCAACCCCATGAAGTTAATTTGGACATCAGTGTTATCCTTCCAGGAGAGTCCCCAGTAAGTCACATCACTAGTCTGTGAACGCACCTTACCTCCTCCCTCAAAATAAATCAACATCCTGACGTCTGTCACAAGGACACTGGAAGGACCCAGACCCAGGGCCTATGATGCCACATACTATCCAGCCCTCCAACTGCATGCATGTCTAAACTCTGAGCCTTGTGTGTGGAAATCTTGGTTTCCATCTTTAGCTTCCAAGCCTGGTGCCCAGCTGGTTCTCAGAAATGGTAGCGGGAGGAGGGGGGTGGGGACGAGGGCAAGGAGCAGTCCATATATACCAGTCTTGTTTTTTTTTTTTTTTTTTTTTTTTTTTTGTAGTACGCGGGCCTCTCACTCTTGTGGCCTCTCCCGTTGCGGAGCACAGGCTCCGGACGCACAGGCCCAGCGGCCATGGCTCACGGGGCCAGCCGCTCCGCGGCATGTGGGATCCTCCCAGACCCGGGCACAAACCCGCATCCCCTGCATCGGCAGGCGGACTCTCAACCACTGCGCCACCAGGGAAGCCCACCAGTCTTGTTTTTGAAACAGAAACTTCGCAGATCACTCTGTCCAAGAAATTCTATGGTACCCTGATTTCTAAAGAGCAGTGGGAACTGTAGGAGCTCTAAAGCCCAGGACACTTGACCGCAGAGGGAAGGAGAAACTCATGGGCCCCAGACACCAGAGGAGCAGGAAGTATCTTTTAAAGGGGGAGGCAGGGCGAGGGCTATTTACACGACAGAGATGTTTGTGCCAGGACCTACAACTAGAAAATTTAAAAAACGAACCACAGAGAACCGCAGACCGCCTTCCAGCCAGCGAGGAATAAAGACAGGCTCAAGGAAAATGGAACCAATTTCCCCAACATTTCTCCAAGACATGAGACAGAAAGCAACATCTATAGCTGTGTGTCAGCAACTCACCCATGCTCCCAGGGCCCAAGGTAAGAGAAGTGACCCTCAGAAATTGTATCAGAATCACAGGTATGCCAGTCACTGAAAGATCACGAAAACCCCACAAAGCAGGTATGATCACTCCAGTTTTACAGATGAAGAAAGTGGTGCTGTAGCCAAGACCCAAGCTTATTCATGACAAGACTGGATGGTGAGCACAGGTTAAGAGGGGCCTCTTCACCAGGAAGAGCTTTGCACAGGTTCAGGGACTGTACCTGAATTGTGAAAGGGGTGAGCTTCTCTGTCAGGCTCACCCTGCCTCTCAACAGCACGGCCCATCTGTTGGTATCCATAATCAGTCAATTACTAACAGAATGAAAGACACGTGTCAAAAGCCAGCATGACTTACTGGGGCCAGCCCTCTACAAGGAACAGGTCCTCCTCATCCTGGAGGTGTGCAAACTCCTGGCACGGAATAGTTCACTTCTTCATTCATTCATTCACTCAGATTCAATCAAACATTCACTGAGCAGATTTCTGTGCTGGGCTCAGTGGTAAAGGTCTGGGGACAATGAGCTCTGTACATCAGAGCTATAACTAAAAGGAGTTATAAAGTTGTAAGGTCCTGCTTAGAGATAGGGGTTAGACCAAAAAGAAAAAAAAAAGATGTTTTTCAAAGTGTGTGTAACCTAGAATTTCCACCTACCACACACTATAAACGCACATGTGCCAGTAATTCTACAGGCTTTCCTTTCCCAGGGATTCATCGAGAGGTGTGCTTAAGTAATAATTCAAATCAGTAAAATGCTAACAGGCCACCTACTGTGTGCAAGGCATGATAAGACTCAGGCTCTTACTTCAGGAAGAATACAGCTATTAAAGAAGCTAAAATATAAATACATACAACCATAAGTTGAGGAATAATGCATGAAAGTGTAATAGGAATTGTTAATATTAATAAAAATAATAGCCTCCACTTAAGTATTAACACTTAATTAATTGAGTATTAAGTCAGACACTGCTAACAGCTTCACTTATATTAGCCAATTTACTCTCCATGCCAACCCAGGGAGGCTGATCAACATAGTGGACTCCTGTGATGTTTGCCCACAAGGCATCCAATTCCCCGTAAGAAACTACCCTTTAACCTTCCTTTAACCATGTAATCCAATGGAGTCCCCACCACCATTCTAGGCCCAGGTCCCAGGCCCCGCCACAGGACTAGGCATGTACCCAGGCCCAGCCAATTAGCATATATTCTACCAACTTGGCCACAGTGATTTACTGGAGAATGGGTGAATAATACAGGTAAATCTGACAAGTCTCAATTCTGGGACTTTTGTGGCAATATGGAGACATAAAAACTACAGTATGTTACAAATGTGTAGTTGCCATGAGTCACCACATGGAACTAATCAGCCTGAGAACACAACCAACATGGGGGAAATAAAGCCCAAAGATGGGGGTGGGGAGATGGGGAAGTGGCAAGAAAATGATAAACATGCACACACAAATCTGGTGGTGCAACCCAAGCCCATGGATCCAGCCTTATCTAGATGCATAGTTTATCAGTGGAATTTTCAGTTACACAAGTGAGTAAGTTTTCTTTTCCGTTTAAGCCAGCTTGGACTAGATTTCAGTCACTTGCAGTTTGGAGTCCTCACCAATATAAAGTGATCATCCCCCACTTACTAAATGAGAAGTCAGGGATTCAGAGAGGACAAACAGCCTGAAACTAAGTTAACTAAGGTTTTTTTTTCAGGGGTTGGGGGGGCACAATGATTGTGTGCACTGAGAACAGAAACCTGCAAAAGAGTCAGCGTGTCAATTGCTCAGAGCCTATTTTTCCCCTTCATCTACCAGTTCCAAGGTGGAGACACATGAGTCGCCCAGCTATGGTCCCTTTTCTGCATTGTGAGTTTATTTCTTGTTTACCTCTACCCAGAGGGAGTAGTCCTCTAGGGTCCCGGCTCCATCCAGGGGTCTATTAAACTCTTCCTTCTGGACACTGTCTTCTTTCTTAGTAGTGCACAAAAATGGTACACCCTACAATTGACGGCATTTTATATTGGAGGAAATATGACCAAAAACAAATACGTGTAACCTTGGGCAAATTATTCAATGTCTTACAGGAAATTTCTTCCATTTGTAATTATCTCACCTGGGGAGATGAGACCAAGTATGAGCTTGGGTCTGAGGAATTTCCTAAGGAATATAAAGTCACCTCCCCAGGGCTTCCCTGGTGGCGCAGTGGTTGAGAGTCCGCCTGCCGATGCAGGGGACACAGGTTCATGCCCCGGTCCGGGAAGATCCCACATGCCGCGGAGCGGCTGGGCCCGTGAGCCATGGCCGCTGAGCCTGCGCGTCCAGAGCCTGTGCTCCGCAACAGGAGAGGCCACAACAGTGAGAGGCCCGCGTACCGTGCAAAAAAAAAAAAAAAGTCACCTCCCCATAGGAAAGGTAAAATGAGCCATCCTGAAGGTGTTCATGTTTAGATATTGAGTGTGTTTGGTTTGAAATATACTACAATGAGTAAATGAGTAAGAAATGATTTATCATAAAATATTTAACTACTATCATTACTGTGTCTCCCCAAGCGAGATCAAATATTTGAGCTAATGTTTATGTCCCCCTCTTCCAGGGGAGGGGTACAGGTCTGATGATCCATTTGGGACCAGTTCTTGCTTTTGACAATAATCTCATCAGTATACAGGAGAGTTCCTATCCTCCTGGCAATCCAGTTCTGCTGAAGCACTGTGGAGGCAGGGTTGGGAGGCCCAGGAGACACAGGGGAACTCAGCCTGGGAGGGTCAGCTGGGGCAAAAGCTCTGCCATCCTTGCCAGGCAAAAACTAGGTTCTCTCTACAAGGGCAAACTGAAGGTTAGGACAGAGAATACAAGAATGGTCTTAGGGCTATCAACTTTTAAACTGTCCCTTTATAATGATTCCTGTGAAATAATTATTTCTATCAGTGGTCGTCTAATACAGGGGATTTAAGATAGTGGGTTCATTAAAGAAAGTCAGGATGACAAACTCATTTAATTCTCCTTGAACCTGTTTAATCAAAATGATTTTCTGCTACTCTCTATTACAAGCTGAGTTTCTGTGGTGACAGATTAATGACTGATCCACTAAGCCACATCACCTCTCTTGTCACCAACCCCACGACTAAGCCAGCCACCATTCTGTCAACAAGCATCACTTGCCCTTGAAACTCATTATAGCTGAGACATTAAGATCAAATGAGCAGATCAGATGCTCACCACCACCCCAGTTCTGCTACAGAGACCACCAAATCCCACAGCGTGTGCACAAGAAGGAAAAAGCACGTGGGCTGGTCCTGTGGTCTCATTAGAATTACAAACTCAGGTCACTCCGGAGTAAGATAAATGCCAGCCAAGGCAACACTTGAGTCTTCGGGCCTGCTAAAGGTAATTATCCCGGAGTTAAATGTCAGGGCTAGTTTCATGAGTGCAAAAGAAAGAAAATGTCATGTTTGGTGTAAACAACAATATTATTTTAATCAAATCAGAAGCTCATTATTAGCAGAAGATAAGGCCTGATGTGATCCCGACAATAAGCTGTGTCCAGCGCCTGGCTTCCCACTCTACCCTGTCTCAACCTAAGGCTCTTCACTGATTTCCCTCAGACATAAAGCAGCAAAGACTTGCAGTGTGATACCAGTGGAGGCTCACAGCCAAAATCCACTCCGCTCTTGATGCGCTGCAGTGCAAGAGCCTCGCAAGAGTCTAGAGTCAGACTGCCTGGGTCCAGTCCAGCTGCTCCACAGCCTAGCTCTGTGGGCAAAAAAACTTCACCTCCCAGTAAGTAAGAACAACAGTACTTCTCTCCCAGAATCGTTATGAATATTAAATGAGATACTATATGTAAAGTACCTTAAAAAATGCCTGGCACACTAAGTGCTGGATAAATGTTAGGTATCATCTATTTCTGCAATTTTTTTTTTTAATTTCAACCAGCATATACTACCTTTATAAGAAAAAAACTTTAAAAAAAAATAGAAAGAAATATTGACAGCGTAAGTTAAAGGATTTCATCCAGTAGACAAGTGTTTACCTGAGAGAAGAGATCGCATTTATTTAATTTGCTCACCCTTTTGGCCACTGCCTAGCACATGGTAGACAGTCAAATATTTGCTGGAATGAATGGACGTACAGATGAATGTAGGAATTAACAGAGGAAATTTCCTTATAGTAATGGTTATGCAAAGCCAAATGAGATTCAGAAAAAAATCAGGAAAATGGTTGTGGCATCCTGACCCCTCAACCTCAAACCACACAGGATTTTAACTCTGCACGCCAGTTGGAGCAGCTGGAGGTGGGAAATTACTGTACAACTTAAAACAAACATCTGCCTTCTTTATCTTCTCCTTCTTAATACTATATCTGTGCAAAAGTTTGGGTCTCCATCTGGCCAAAACATCCCAACTGCTAGTCTTCATAAAAGAATAATGACCAAACTAACAGGCCACCAATACACTTAGGAGCAAACACCTGTATGTTTTTATATTCCTCCTGGCTCCATTGCTCCAGGCAACAAGCCACAGAGTAGTTGTGAAAGTTTTACTTCTGGAAAGAAGGCGACAGATTATTTGTGTATCTAGAACAACAGGACCTCTTCAAAGCATTAAGTAGGGGCTATCAGGTCATCTCTGGCAACTTCACAGCACACTCAACAGGCACGGGAACACGGAGCACACGGCCCGCCACCATTTCCATTTCAAATTCAGCCAATAACCACCGCCAATGGGTATCATCAACTCTCTAAAAGGAGCCCTTAGTTTTCAGATTCACAAGTTCAAAAATCCCTTCTAAATATCTCTCCCCCAAATGCAAAAAAAAGTGACAAGTCAGGGGAAAGGCAAGAAGTTTTCTTTCACGGTGACTTTCAGAAACAAGCATCATAATAACCTCAGGGCCCGGTCTTTCAAAGTTAGCAGTGGTTTCCACAAAACTCAAAAACAACAGCAGAGAAGCTGAGCTTTGCTAACCTCAAGCAAGGCCTGGCTCAGTGAAAAATGACCAGGCTGGCTGAGCAATGACACCACTAGCTGGGGCTTTACCGACTGTCCACTGAACTACTGGCTCCTGTAGGAAGCAACTTTTAGTCCTTGGTCGCAGGGGACCGAGGCTCTGTGGTCATTTCAAGTAAAAGGCCCAACTGAAGACACTTGGACTTGGCCTAAAAGAGCATATAGTTTGCATTTCACAACACTTTAAAGAGGTTAATGGCATTAAATAATGTCTGACCCACAGCTAGCAACAGAAGACTCCAGGAAGCATATAAAATGGTTGATGATTGAAGATATTTGTGATTTTGAAGCATTTTGGATGTTTTTAAAATAGTATGCTGGATTAAATTATCATTTTAAAAGAATATATGCTGCTAAAAATATTAGTTTAACACCTAAAATTGCTCCAGAAACAAAAAAGCAGTGCATTTGAACATAGAAGCTTTTCTCTTTCTGTTAAGCTTTGGATATTTTTACAAGGCGGAACTTCCTAATCATTCTAAGAATTACCTAGAATGTTCATTTAAAATATGGATTCCCAGCACTCATCCCAGAACTATAGAATCAGAATCTCTGAGGAGGAAGGGGTGAGTGTGGGTGCTACAATTTAACAAGCACCCCAGGTGAGAGCTTCATGATCAGCCAGGTTTGTATCAATAAAAACACTGATCCAAGAATTTTAAATGTCACCATCTGCAAGGAAGATGAGAAGTGAAGAAAAGCCCAATCTTTCAAAATTTAAATCTGAATGGGAAACAAGAATAATTCCATATTTATGATACACCAAGAATAGAAAACCTTCAACAGACACAAAAGCAGAGTAAACCTTTCCATACCCAAAGACCAACAAGTACAGCCGCTTTCCATCTGACCCAGCTGCCACACGAACCAAGGCGTGTGCAAAGGGGCCCTTGTCCTCCACACCTGGCCCAATTCTCCAGCTCCAGCCGAGTTAAGCATCTGCCCTGTTCCTCAACTCTATCTAAAATGTAATGGCAAAAGAAAGAAAAAAGCAAGATAATTTCTACCCTATATGAGTCTGGGAATGGAAGCTTCCTTGGGGCATCTTTTGGGCATCTTGGCCATCTTTTTTCAGCTGTAGGCAAAAGCAGTCAGTGCAGGGCTCCTTGGAGCGGAACCAAAAGGGGATCGAAGATGGTTAACAGACTAGATCAGGGACAGGGGGACGTGTGGCAGGGATCTCATGGTGCAGGGTGTTGGGGGGAGCAATAAGGCCTCAAATAACTTGTTCAGTGAAAGTGTTTAATAGCCTCTTTCAAGGAAAAGACCACCATCAATGAGAGGGAGAGGGAAGAGGATCAGAGAGAAGAGAGATAAGTAAGCCCCCACTCAAGGCCTAGGCTCCTGTGGAATGGGACCTGGAGAGGTGTTCTTTAGAAAGTCCTAGAAAACACCTGGATTCATTGGATTCCTCAGGCCCTCCCTCTGCAAGGACTGGGCATGCCGGGCATGGGGCTAAGAGGAATCCAGTGTAGGAGGTGACTCACACACATCTCCCACCTCAGGGAGCCCTGTGCCAAGAACAGGGGCTCAGCAGTATGGGTCTCTCCCAAAGGCAGGAGTTCCCAATGTTAAGTATCATCAAAGTTTTTCCTAGTCCCCTAGAAGGTAAAGCCCCAGCCACCTGGGGCAGCCTTTGAAAGAGCCGGCAGCAGCTCCCACAGCACAGAGGGGATGCCATCTGCTGGAAAGACTGCGTCAGGTGCCTCTCGTCCAGCATCCTCTGGGGCGTACCTGAGGAGCAGCCAGCCTGAGGCAGAAACAGGCAGCAGATTGCCTCTGGGTGCCCAGGAATAACTTTCTCCCCTCCTACAGCTCCCTCAGAGGAGCAATCCTCTGCCACCCAGGCTCCCCCTCACAGCAGTGGACCAACTCCACGAGGTGCCTCCTCCTTTTCCCTTCCCCTAAAGACGCCAAGGGTCAAAACCACCATGCTCCCACCCAGCATTTTATCAGGCCTGGGGCCATGACTCTCCGAACCTCCTGGGACACCTGCTTCCCTACTCAATGAGCTGGGCTCACCCCAAACCTAACCTCTGCAGCAGGCATTCTCCTGGAACACCCTAGAGTTGGTCTAAATCGCCGCTGCCTAGGGAGGTCTTCCAGGGGGCTTGGCAAAGTCAACCATCAGTGTTAGGAGATCTCAGAAGCTTAAGGAGCCTCTCCCTCCGCAGCTGCTCGCTCTTTACACCATGTTTAGTACAGTCACCTCCCCCAGTCCGACAAATACACACACCTGGGCCACAGGTAACAGGCGGAGAGCATCAAGCCTTCGAAGTTCTCTTTAAAGTTCCTCTCAGGCAAGATGAAGCGCAGGAACCCCGAACCGACAAGCTGCCTGCGAAGTCTGCCCCATTGCCCTCCCCACCCGCTTCAGAGGCCCCCTCCGAGAGGCTCCCCCGCCCCCCGCAGGGCCCGGCGGCGGCTGTACTCACGTCTCGAAAGCGGTTCCAGTACCTGTCCCGGTCGTACTGGGAGACTGTGCTCAGCCACTGGTCATTGTCCAGGAAATTGCCGTTGTTGGGGCCCGCGCCTCCTGCGAGCGCGTCCAGGTGCCGGCTCTCGACCTGGAGGAAGCACCACGCCGCGGCGGCGGCCGCGAGCACCACGATAGCTGGCATCTGCGGGGCAGGGGCACACGGGGGCGGTGAGCGGGAGGCCAGGGCGGTGGCGAGCCCCGCGCCGGGCGCCCAGGGCTGAGCGCCTCCGCCACCGGCCCCCGCTGTCGGCGTGGGGGGATCTCCCAACAGGGACAGGGTCAGCCCTCGCACACCGGGGTCGGATCTATAGACCTAGGGACCCCGCTCATGAATGGGGGGCTCAGTTACAAATGAAGAGGCTGCGTCACAAATTAGGGGCCGCTATCAAACTACAGAGGACCTTGTCATCTATTCTCCGGGTGCTCCACTGGCCGCCACTCTCGGATAGGGGCTTCAGTACCCCTCCCCAAAAAACGGAGAGCCCCCGATCCGCAAGCGGCACTCCCAGAGACGGTGCCCAGAGCCGCGGGGTAGGGAGACGGGGAAGAGGGCTCCGAGCAGCAGTCCAGGCTCCGGTTGAATGGTGGGGGGGGGGGGGCTCAGGGGCGCGCGGAGATAGCCCCAGGCCCTGACCCGCCAGCCCCCAGGTCCCAACTATGCCAAGTTGGGGCGCGGGTTTCTGTGGGACACGTACCTTGGGGCCCGGCCCGGGTCCCCGCGTCCGAGTTGCTCAAGCTCCTGTGGCGCGGTCGCCGAGAAGGCTGATCGGCGGGCTCGCTCCCCTGCGCTCCTGCCACCCGCCGCCCAGAGTCCTGACGCTTTGTGAGCCCGCAGCGCTCTGGCTCCGCTCGCTCGCTCGCTCGCTCGCTCGCTCGGGCGCGGCGTCCGCGGGCGGAGGAGCCCGAGCGCACGAGCCGAGGCCTCTGGCGACCCCTGGCGGCTGCGCGTTGCTGTGGGGCGCGCCTGAAAGCCCCGCCGCCCCTGGTCCAGCTGCCAGGGATCTGGTTAGCCACATCTCAATGCAAGGATGAAATAAGCTTTCAGGCCCAAGCTGGTGAGAGACAGCTGAGGAGACTGAGGATCAAGGCCAAGAAGCGGGCCAACGTTTGAGGCATTCTCAAAAGCAAGGTCGTGGGGCCACTTAAGTCAGAATCACCTTGTTGGGGGGAGGGGAGGGCTTCTTAAAAATGGGAATTCCTGGCTCACGCCCCAGACTTGCTGAATCAGCATTCCTTAGGAAAGCCTGCCCGAGGTGAGTGAATTTCTGCACTGCCCATCCCAGATCATGCACGCACCCGCATTTCTGCACGTCCATGCCCTATACCATGACACCTGCTGTCAGTCTCTTAAAGACAGTCCTTCTGGCCTCCATTTCTATCATTTCCACAGCTTTGTGTCACCACACTGACCCTGTGGGCATCCCTTGGTGTTCTTATACAGAGAAGCCCATATCTACTTCTGTCCCCACCCCCTTGGGAACTGGCCCCAGCACCAGCCTGTTGGGTTTTCCTAGAGGGGAGGGAGGGGAAGGAGGAGAACCAGGCCGGGCTTCAGGGACAGGACACAGAGGCAGGAGACCCAACCCCCATCGGCTGTCCAGATCCTCAGGCAAGTCTGATCAAAAGGGCTGGAAGGCATTCGTGCAGCCCCTGCCTGGGTGCAGGGGACACTTACCTGCTGCCTTTCTCCTGTACAATCTCAACCCATTCCACAGACAGCTGGGTGCTCTTTTAGCACACGTCTGACGTAGTCACCCCTCTCCCCTCAGCACACTCTTAAATCTCTTCACGCTGCTTTCTGATAAGGACTAAACTCAAGACTAGGGCTCCAGGCCCTGCACAGCTGGCCCTGCCCACCTCTCCAGCTGCCTCTCATGCCACCCCCTCCTCCTTCCTTGACTTCCTGGACAGGCTGACCTTGGTATGGGCCTCCGTGGAGATGGGTTCCATCCATCACTGGGTGTTGACCTCTGCCTGGGCCGTTGACCACACCCGCCCCCAACACTGGCCTCACTGATTTCACCCCTTGGCTTAGTCACCCTGGCTTCTCCAGGCAGACTTGCTGAACCTGTGGATGAGGCCAGGATGCTGGTGACTTTCTCCTTGAGAACACAATGCTTCTCAGCGGTAAGCTTACTGCACTTGAAATCATTCACTCCATGTCTGTGTCCCTGGCTGCCTGGAGCTCTGTGAGGGCAGGGGTCAAGTTTGGCTTGTTCACCACTGTCCCCCGTGCCCAGAGCCAAACTCATGACATGAAGCAACTGCTCAGAAAATACTTGATGAATGAATGAATGGTACGCAACCATAGTCTGGAACCACACGCTTCTCAGCCCACATGCCCCAGCATGTGCGATACGGTCAGCTGTCAGTTGTACTGCAAATAATTTGGTTGCATGTAGTTTAATGCATAGAAGTTGGATTATGAGTTTTTTCCTAAAAAGTAGCAGATGCTTATCCCAACATTACTCTCACTGATTTACATTCCTAGAAGCTTTCTTAAAAGGGAGAAAAGGAGTGGAGTCACAACTATTATATTGGGGACTGCACGTCATCCAGTTTATTTTATCATGGGAATATTTTAGGGATTTCAATATCATATCCCGGGGTTATCAGAGCAGGAGAGAGGTTTAGAAATGATGGAGAGTACATTTCTTACTTTCGCATAGAAACCCAAGTAAGCAGCTACTGCCCCATTTCTCTGCCCAGTTTGATGGCAAAACTCCTCCAGAGAGTCATCCCCGGGTGTTGTTTCTGCCTTCTCAGCTCCAATTCATTTTTCCACCCACTCTGTCTTTCATCCGCACTAACTAACAGACATGACTTGTCACCATCAGCAACCTCCTCCGCGTGGGCAGCCCTCAGTCCCCCACACCCCGCCTTAACCTCTGAGAGGTTCCTTCAGGTTCTCGTGGCACCATCCCTCCCAGCTTTCCTACTTCCCGCTGGGCGCTCCCACGTATATACCAGAAGTTCCCAGGGCTCAAGACAAAGCTCTCTGCCCTTTCTGTCTAAACCCTTCCCCTGGGTGTTCCCATCCTGTCCTGTGCTGAGATGGTCCAGTTGCATTTCTAGCCCAGAAGTATCTGATAACTTCCAGCTGTATGCCCAACTTCATACTCAACATCTCTTCTGTATGCCCCATGGGTATGTCAAACTTTACCAGGTCAAATCAGAAGTCTAGATTTCCCTCCATGAACCTGTGCTCTGAGTCCTCCCTATAACAGTCGCCCCACCCATGTGGCTGCTAAAGTCAGAAACCTACAAGTCATCTTCAGTCCTTCCATTTCCCAGTCCCCTCACTGCCCGTCTATCAGCAAGCCGATCCCCTCCACTTCCAGACTCCCCTCCAGTCCATCCTCCATGTCCACAGGCACCACCAGGTCCACTTTGCTGTCACTTCCCACCTGGAAGAGTGTCTTCTTGGCTAGTTTCATTGACTCTTTTCTTTCCCTTCCAACCCATATTCACTCAGGGGTCAGAGCACTCTTTAACACAGAAATTACTCCTTTGCATAAAACTGCTCAGTGGCTCACCATGACACTGAAACAAATCTCCAAACTCCTTCCCGTGATCAATAAAGCCCTGCACCATCTGGCCCCTTCCCTCATGCCATGATTCCCTGGATTCTAGCCACACTCCTGCTCATGGCTTTGCACACACACCAAGCGTGTTCTCACCTTGGGTCCCCTGCACTGACTGCGCCCTCTGCCTGAACGGTCCTCTCACTGCTCTTCAAGGGTCAGCTCCTTGAGTGTCAGATCTCAGCTCAAATGACACCACCTCATTGAAGCCTTCCCTGACCACCCATCTAAAATAGGCCCTCCCCATCCCAAACACATCACTACTCTCCATCCTTGCATTCGGTTGTTCCCTTAAGAGTATTTTGTCCCTTTGATTCTCTCTCTTCCAATTCAAATATTAATTCCAGGAAGACACAAATAATGTCTTTTTCACTCCTGTATCCCCAGGCTTAACTCACAGCCTGACATCCAGTGGCCATTCAACAAATATCCAATAATTGAATTAATGATTTTTTTTTTCTTTGCATGCGTTGGGTCTTTGTTGCTGCGCATGGGCTTCTCATTGCGGTGGCTTCTCTTGTTGCGGAGCACGTGCTATAGGCACGCAGGCTTCAGTCGTTGCAGCACACAAGCTCAGTAGTTTTGGCTCACACTCTGTAGATCGAAGGCTCAATGGTTGTGGTGCATGGGCTTAGCTGCTCCGCAGCATGTGGGATCTTCCCAGACCAGGGATCGAACCCATGTCCCCTGCATTGGCAGGCAGATTCTCAACCATTGCACCACCAGGGGAGTCCCTGCATGAATGACTGAAACAAACTGCATAAACCTCAATTTACCCTAACGTTTGAAAAGTGTCTGGAGATGTTTCCTTTGGTTGCCCCTAAACCCCTTGCTCTGCAGATCCAAGTTCTGCTTTTCTGGCAGGCCGTCCCCAGTTTAATCAGAGGGCATCTGCTCTTGGCCAAACTCCAACTTCACACCTGGAATCTTCCCTGTAACCACCTACCGGGGTGGGAAGGGCAGCCAGAGCAGCCCAGGCAGGTGTAGGGGTGCTGGATATGGCCTGAGCCGAGAAAGGACGTAACCTTGGAGCAGGGGCAAGGAGCTAGGAGCTGGAGACCTGCCATCCCATCAGACAGCACTTCAGGGGAGGAATGTCAGATTTATTTGGCTTCGGGAAGGACCGGGACCAAAATCAATACTGAGCCTTGGGGTTGTATTTCTGCTTGTCATTGGCTTACACACAACTATAATAACTCCTTGTTTTAACATAGTTCTTATTTCCAAAGAGCCCCACATGTTTTATTTTCAGTTTAATGGATCCTCAAACATGTGCTGTTGGTATTCTGAAGCAGACATAACTATCACCATTTTATGCTGGGGACAGGGGCACCCAGAAAGGTTAGATGAATTGCTGAAGGTCGCAGAAAGAGAGAAAGATGGATCTCACAGTGGAAACTTCTAGGTGTAGCCCCCACTTCATGACACTATGCTGGCTAGAATGAGAAGCACCCGTTGGACTCCACCTGATAAAAGAGGTGCCTATAATACGTACATTGTCATCAATCCATATTTATTTTTAGCTGCAAACTCATATATCTACCTGCTACATGGCATCTCCATTTGGCAGCTGTCTCACTGGCATTTTGAACTCATTGTGTCCAAAGCTGAATGCTTAAGCTGCATCCTCCAGCCAAACCTGCTCCCCTTCCCACAACCCCGCCTCGGGAAAGCGACCACCACTAGCCCGGATGCTAGCGTCATTCTGACCTCCTTCTCAGCTACCCGCTTTAATGAATCACCCATCCGTCGTCTAGCTTTGCAGTATTTCCAGTTCCACCCACTCCTCTCCATTGCTGTACTTCTAGAGTCCACTTTCCCACCGCGTCTCACCGCCACTCCACAGGGCCCCTTACAAGGGTCTCCGCCTCTCAGTTGGCCAGGTGTAATTCATTCTCCACGCAGGCGCCAGAGTGGTCCTATCTCAGTATAAGTGTGATCACTTCTCTCTCACTGACTTCCCTGTGCTCTCAGGGTGAAGATCAGGCACGCCACTGTAACTACCCATGCACCTGCTAAGCCTGGATGCTGCCAGCCCCCTCCATCCCACACGCCCCTCGCCCTCCCCTTCTGATCACCTGCACCCTGCCCCCTCCACCTGAGGGCCTTTTTGTGGGGGGCTTGCCACAGCCGGGATGCTCTCCTCCCTGCCTGCCTTTTCCTAGCCAGGTTCCACCCACCCTTCAGGTCACCGCTTCACTCCAAGTCGTCAGGAAAGGCTCCCCTGACCCCAACAACCTCATGGCACTCATCACAGCTGTATAATGTCCATCTCCCACCAGACACTCCGGGCACAAGGGCAGGGTCCAGCTGTGCGTCTGTCTTATTTGCTTCTGAACCCATAGTGCTTAAAAAAGCATCTGGTACATGACAGGTACACAATAAATATTGTTTGACTCAATGAATGCTCACAGCTTAGTGAATTTAGTTCCTTTTCTTCTTGGAAGCAAAGAAGCTCCCAGGTTTATGTTGATATCTTAACCCCCAAACACTCCATGGATGGAAGGTGGTGACAGTGGGGGTTGACTTGAGCTCTCCACTCACAGGCTGTTCTGCTGATTTGAGGGTGTTGCTGGAAACTCTCCTGGCCGCAAGAAGAGAACAATGAAATAGATGCATTTCTTGACACCACTGAAAACCGCTCACCCAGCAGGGCCTGTAACTTTTATGAATATGTCGACTTCACCTATTGATTATATGTATTCAGCAGAGCCAGGCTCACTCCATCTCCCCGCATCCCCCATAGCCATCGTCATCCCCCACATACACACATACCTTCTTGCTTTCTTCCCCCCATGCAGAGCCATGGCACGTGGGTGACCTAGCTTGGGAGGAATTGATTTTAAGCAAATGAATACCTCACAAATAAATGAAAATAACTGGCAGAAAAGCCTAATGGCCAAGTAACTACCCAGGGACAGAGCAGAGGGGGTTGAAGTCCTGACCACAGAGAGAAAATCATGAGGGTGACAATACCAGTAACATTTGCTGATGTGCAAGGAGCACTTATGTTGTGTCAGATACCGCAGTCCTATGTGTTATCTAATGTAATCCTCACGAAAACCCCCTAGGAAACAGGCACCAAGATAAGCCCCATTTCACAGATGGAAACACTGAGTCCCAGAGTTATATTATTGCCCATTCAGTATCCCTTCGTGAAGAAATGGAAGAGCCAGGATTTAAACTGGCTGCTACCTGATGTCAAAAGTCCTACTATGACCCACCACAGCCCTCACCTCACAGCTGCCATCTCCTTCACTGCGTCCTGTTTCCCTCACCTCCCACGATAAATTTCACTCCACTGGAAAGGTATCTTTTGATGCACATGTGCTGTTACTAGTTCATTTATACACAGTATGTGTTGTCATCATGAAGTTTAGTGTCTGTTCCCATGGAATGTAGGGTCTAGTCGGCAAGATTTAAACGGAAAATCATACTAATTATTTACGATTGTGATCGTATATGCTTCAAAAGGCACTAGCAACTGTGACTCATTGAATATGGTACCAAAAAACTTAATATGACACAGGGTCATATTAAGTGTAAAATAGTACTTGGCTAGCAGGGGCCACATGTTTGGTCCTCACCCAGGAATACGGAGGCGCTGTCTACCTCTAATAGTGATGGCTGCTTACAAGATGCCTGGTGAAACAAGATGAGGTGGTGTCTTGACCCACCTCTATGGTCCTCCAGGCAGAGTCTAATGAGGTGGCCAGGGATCATGGGAGAGAGACTTCCAGGGACTGATGCATTTGTGAAAAGTCTCTGGGGGTAGGAAGGGAGGGCCTGGGTTACTCTGGGGAAGGCAACCTCAGAGTCTTCATTTACTCATTCAACAATCAGCTGTGGAGCAGGCCCTTTATGCCAGGCTAGATGATGCTGGGGACACAACAGGGGGATGGGACAGATACAGCCCCTGCCCTCATGGAGCTCCCTCTAGCAGGGAGGGCCTCAGCAGCTGTTTGCAAATGTACCTGGCCCCGCTGGAAAGAGCTCTTCTTTGTTTGATTCCTCTGTGCTCCTGCAGGTTCCCAGAAAGCTAGGACATCCTTCTGCCTGGAACGGTCTCTCAATTCTCCAACAGTTAAGACGATCCTTGGAGTCAGCTGCATCCCATTTCAGAGAAGTTAACACAGCACACATCTTAGGATCAATAGAATAGTGTAATGCCTTACCTCAGAGGGGTATCAAGAAGATTAAAGTCTTTCATATTTTTGATGTGCTTAGAACAGTTCCTTACACATTAATAAATGCCATGTAAGTGCTTGTTTGTTAAATTAAAAGTTCCTCACCCAACCCTGTGAAACAAATGCCACAGTTCTCCCACTTTGTGGCTAAGGACTCTGAGGTCGGGAGAGGTTAAATGACTTGCTCAAGATTATGAGGGATCTGAACCCAGGCATTCTGGCTCCTGAGTCCATGTCTACACCTCGATGTGGGGCTGCCTCACCCTCTTCCCCGTACACTATGTTCTGTGATGGAAAATATGAAGATACCTACTCTCTGTTGACTGAAGAACACACCCTCGGAGACTTGAAGACAATTTTCTTTTCCTCTCCCAGAAAAGCTATCCAAGCTCCTTTTCCTTTTCCCACTCTCATTTTTATGTTCATTTCAAGAAGAGAATTGCACCCCTGGGGTTGGCATCAGCCTCCACACTACACTACAAAGATTCAAAATAGGCCAGCACAGGCCTCCTTCCCTCTCAGGGTCAATGCCAGGTCTCTGCCTTTAGAAGGGCTGCCGTTTTGGGATGATGTACGTTCACACCTTTGGGAGATGGAGGCTGGGGAATGCCAGGCCCATGGAGAGTTTGTGCCTCCTGAGAGCAAGGCTCCCGAAAGAGGCCCCAACTCAGCAACGATCCCAAGAATGAGAGCAAAACGGGGTTCCTCGTGAAAGCAGCTCTCCAACTGGGATGGAAACAAGGGAGCAAACTTGGAGCTGGAGAAGCCACACAGAGCCAGGTGAGCCTTGGAAACACAACACAATGAGCCAGACTGGTTTGCCCAGCCCCCAGAAATGCCCAAGCATTAACAGTCTTATTGAATGGAACATGAACTAACTCAAAAGGATTTCTAAAACCACCCAGCAAACTACCTTGAACCAAAAAGAAACCTGTAAATATTTCCTACCACAACTTCCAAAATGGAATACAGATGGGTCACCAAGTCCTATACACTAAACTGAACCAGCTTAAGCCCCCAAGAATGAACAACTCTAAGAAGGCATCATCTAAAGGCAAGACAGTCTCGGAGGCCTGGACAGCTCGATAAGAAGACCCAAATCTTCATCACTGTGCTACCTGCCTGGAGTAGAGGCTCTGGGGACCTTGGTTCAAACATCAGCTCAGCCTCTTACTAGCTATGGACTCTCAGACTAGTCAATTAACCTCTCTAGACCAATTTGCTTGCTTGTAAAACAGGGATAACCATGTTGTGCCTTCTTTACAGGGCTATGGGGAGGATTAAGAGGTATGTAAAACTCCCAGTGCCTAGTGCCTGCACACGAGAAGCACTATAAATATGATGCAGGAGTGTCACTGCTATTCCCATAAGATGCTTAACAACTTACCCAGCAATGTCTTATTAAAGTTTCACATATGAGGCTCACATAAGCAGGTCAGTCACCCCCTTAAAAACTGAGAAACTTAAACTCAGGGAAGAAATTTTAATCACTTACACACTCCTCTCCACTAGCTGTTTCTTAAAGTCAAAGTGTTAGCAAGAATTTGCCTGACTACACACATATTCGTATATAATTTACAGATGCCTACAACTATGAAAGACATACTTAGGTAATTTGCAAGTTAAATCTGTATCATTTCATTCAAGGCATGAAGTGAAAAGGGAGCTATCAAGTCAGGGAGGACTATAGACAAGACAGGGGGTTCCCCAGTTCTCCCCAGATCTGCAGTGGGAGAACACTAAATTCAGGAAGTTAACATCTGCCCAACAAAGGAATATTATGCACATCATTAAAATGATGGCTATAAAATCTGTGAAGCAATATGGAGAAACATAGAGTGGAAAAAGTCAAGTTACAGAATTGGATGTACAGAATGATTTCAGCAGG
>NW_006788200.1:5556328-5582616 GCF_000442215.2 Lipotes vexillifer
TCAGCAGGAAGGAGGGAAGAGTGAAAGAAAACACACTGGGACTGGCAGTGACTATGTTAGGGGTGAACTGTGCATAATGTCCTTTTCCTTCTTTCAAAGATATCTCAACGTGGAAGTGTAACATAAACAGTATAACCTTCATGAAGAACATATACTCTGGAGTTAGAGAGACTGGGATTTGGATCTCAGCCCCATCACCTAATGCCTGTGTGATTTCCATAACTTTTTCACTCTCTGGGAGCTTCAGTTTCCTTATCTGTAAGATGGGGATAATGGGGCTTCCCTGGTGGCGCATCGGTTAAGAATCTGCCTGCCAATGCAGGGGACACGGGTTCAATCCCTGGTCCGGGGAGATCCTACCTGCCGCAGAGCAAATAAGCCTGTGTGCCACAACTACTGAGCCTGCACTCTAGAGCCTGCGAGCCACAGCTACTGAAGCCTGCGTGCCTAGAGCCCGTGCTCTGCAACAAGAGAAGCCATCGCAGTGAGAAGCCTGTGCACAGCAACAAAGACCCAACGCAGCCATAAATAAATAAATAAATAAATAAATGTATATATTTTTTTTAAAAAGATGGGGGTAATGATAGCACATACCCATCATGGTTTTCCACACCTGACATGTATTAAGTTCTTGATTACTATTAGATGAGGAGGCATAAGAAGTGGAGCCTCTTTCCTCCTTGTCAGTGGTGTTGGCCAATAGTGGCTGCTATTCTGTCAGTTCTTCTCAGTCCTCACTTCTGATGAAGGTGGTAGAGAGAATTAGGTTGGGAGTTGTGAGGCCCAATTCATGCCATATTTTCCTGGCTGTCCCTAGGACTCCATTTCTCCTCTCTAAAATGAGGGGAGAAGGCCACAGCGCCTCTACCCCAGTGTTCCTCTCTGAGGAAGTGTGAGGTGCCCTTGACATTAACAACTGAAAGCTCCATATACTTTGAATCAATTAAAAGAGTCAAACAAATCAGTGAGGGAAAGAATACACATCAATGGGAAAACAGGCAAAGCCTTGAGCAGGCAATTCACCAAGAAATACAATGTCAAACTATATACCAGTCAACTGCCTCATAACCAAAAAAGTACATTAAAATAATGTCACTTATCAAATTTGTACATTTTTAAAACTCATTATTCTCTAGTTGGCAGATATGGGGAAAAGTCACCCTCCTATACCGTTTGTGGGCTCATAAACTGGCACAATCCTCCTGGAGGCCAAGTTCATGATATTTACATTAAAAGCCATAAAATATTTGTGACCTTGGACTTCACAACTTCGCCCATAACAATTTAACCTAATAAGATAATTAAGAATGTTTACAAAGATTTATCAACAATATTATTCTTCTCAGCATTATTTATAATAGTGAAAACTTGGAAACAATCTTAATGTCCAGAAACAGGACTAGTTAAATAAACTACATTTATATAATAGAACATTATGTGACCATTAAAAGTCATGTTTTGGGGGAATATCTAACAGCCTGGAACATATGACGTTATTGAATAAAAATAACCAATCAGTATTACCTGAGGGTGGTTCTCTAGAATCAGAGCCTGAGACAAGGATTCTTGAGAAAGTGATTTGTTGAGAGCATGCTGTGGGGAGAAGGGAGCAAAGGGAATGAGAGATTGCAGGGGAAGAGAGCCAGGCATGGGTGTGGTCCCTCAGGAGCTCTGGAACAGACTTGTACCCCCTTGTGGGTGTCCCTTGTGAAGCTGGTTTTTGCGTCCCCACAGCATTGGCTGCTAACCACAGGCAGCAGGGTGGTGATGAGGGTGTATAACTTCCCCAGATACCTCTGCCAAGGGCACATCTCCTGAGAAGGGGTACCACTCCTGTCCACTTGCTCTTCATGTGAAGATCACCCCATCCACCCAGAGTTTCTTGAGGATTCTGACAGGTTACACTCTCTGGGAAGTCAAGTGGGGTGCAGTATTTAGTTGCTGCTGCACGTGATGTTGAAGTCACGGCTGACCCTTGTCCTTTCCTTCCCCTTGGCGAGCACTTCTGCTAGCCTAGGTGACCTGCCTGGTGGAGCGACCCAGGTCCTTATCCCTGAGGAGTCCGAGCCCCTGATGACCATGTTCTTACCAGGCTATGGCTGCTGTACGTGCCCATTTACAGTTACAATGGACCATGAAAGTACCAAGGGGCAACAGAGGATCATGTGATGTAAAACATTTCTTCTCACCACTGTCACAGAGCAGCAATCCTACCTCCTCATGATGATGAGGACCAATCACTCCTTTCTGTGTTTGCTGGTGTTCTGGTGTGAGACGAGAAATCCAAAGTGACGAGGCAACAGCCATAGCTTAAGTTTAGTGGAATACCTACTATGTACCTTGGTGGAAGCATCTCCCTTCTGAGACCCAGGATCTCTAGATGGACAGACTGAAGTTGCAAACAGGAAGCACAAATTCTCTGGGTGGGTCAGAGAGAGAGATGAAGAGCAGGGATGCTCCTTTTTACACCTCTTGATTCTCAGACCTATGTCATCTGTCTACTGGGGACGTAGCACCATATAATGGCCATTGGTTTAAGATGTATACTCAGCCTAAAGGATGTTGCCCCAACCTTGCAGGGTGTCATCTCTAAATTGATACCTCGGCAACATCTTTAAGAGGCCATTCCAATCCTCAGTCAAGCCAGCAGCTTCCAGATGGTGCAATATATCAAAGGATCAGTGGATCTCATGGTTATGTGCTCACTGCCATACCTCCTTTGCCATAAAATGGGTCCCTGGTCCAACGCAATGTTGTATGGTATCCCGGGTCAGTACATTAACAATGATTTGATTCTTATATTTGTTGGTGGTGCTGGCTGAGACACTGCAGGCAGAAAAGGTAAACCTGAACTCAGAATGTGTCAGTCCCAGTCAGAATGAAATGTTGCCCACCCCAGGTTGGAAGAGGTCTGATATGTAAAGGATTCAGCAATGATTTCTGGTTTTCGCAGGTCAAACATTCAGCTATGGCAGTAGCTAAATCAACCTTAGGGAAAGCCCGAAACGGGGCACGAACCCGCGTCTCCTGCAACGGCACTGAATTGTCTTTTGAACATAGTTTCAAATTTCTCTCATGTCAAAAGGCACATAAATCTCGGGAAAGAAACCATGTTGTTGAGACTATGAATAGCCTTCATCTTCGCCACCAAGGCCACTCCATACATCAGCCCATTGTGCCAGTAACATAAATATGTGTACATGTGTGGGTTAGTACTCATACATATATTTCCTAGTCCTGTCTACTGAGAGGGTTTGAACAATCACACCTCAGTAGCAATGAGCAGACATAGTGCCAGGTCTTGGTTTCTAAACACTATTTATTCTTGGGACCTCCCTGGCAGTCCAGTGGTTAAGACTCCTCACTTCCACTGCAGGGGGCAAGGGTTTGATCCCTGGTCGGGGGAACTAAGATCGCCGCATGCCCCATGCAGTGTGGCCAAAAATTTTAAAAAGTAAAATAAACGCTATTCTCTAATAAAAGAAACTAGGGCTCCTTATGAAGTGGTCGATAGTAGGGCTACTGCAGGGAAAATAAAAGATGAGCTTGGAACGTGTTGTAGTGCGAGAAAGTAAGAAAGTGCTCATTTACAGTTGAAAGTAAGAAAGTGCTCGAAAAGACGTGGGCTTGTCCAAAGAACAGAGTACAACCTGAAGGGGCTCTTAATGGCCAAAGCTGGGAAATTTGGGGGAAAAAAATAACGACACTACTCAATTTAACCCATAGAATACAATAAATATCCATGAGTCCATACTGATATGAGTGAATGAAGAAAGGAAAAAAACGGAGAGGGAGGGAGGGAGGGAGAAAGGACAGCTTTCTTGCAGTAGATTCCAATTAATAAAGGCAGAAAAAAGAGGGAAGTAGAAAATCATAATTACTCAAACACTACAGTAATAATATTTGTAGACAATCTCTACCAATTTGTGGTAAAATTAGTGGGTGAAAGTTTGAAGAGAAATAGGATGTGAGTAGTTTCAAAGTATCTTCCTCTAGATATTAAGTAAAAAAGGAAGATAGTAACTTTACAGTGGAGAAACCTAGGGGAAACCACCTTAACCAAGTGATGAAAGTCATCATCACCAGTAATAAGACATTTTGACATTATGAACCTCTTGATTTGGTGCACGACAAGGACATAACTAATTTCTTTGGTATTCTTGCCCCCAAAAGGCATACATACCCTCATTCCAAACCGGAAAAAACAAACCAAATTGAGGGATATTCCATACAATAATGATCGGTACTTTTCAGAAATGTCAAGATCATAAAAAAAAAATTTTTTTAACTGAAGAATTGTCAAGCCTAAAGATAAACAATAAATAAATGTGAGATTCTGGAACACAAAACGGACGTTGGTGGAAAACTGGTAAAATTCAAATAAAGTGTATAGTTTTGTTGA
Source organism: Lipotes vexillifer (assembly GCF_000442215.2). NCBI lineage: Eukaryota > Metazoa > Chordata > Mammalia > Artiodactyla > Lipotidae > Lipotes > Lipotes vexillifer. The sequence goes on from NW_006788200.1 coordinate 5,560,731, forward strand.
GTATTGTACCAATGTTCCTTTCCTGGTTTTGTGCTATGGTTATATGTGCTGTTAACATTAGGGTGAACTGGGTAAAGGACATAAGGGCACTTTCTATACGAATTTCACAGCAATCCTTTATGTCTCAAATTAATTCAAAATGAAAAAGTTAAAAAAAATAAACATCCAAAAATAAAATAAAATACACTTCACATTTTATAAACCAAGGAAAAAGGAAAAGAAAGTGCAGGCCCAGGTAATGCAAATTCTTTTTAGTGTTACTGAAGCCCAAGTAAAACAAACAACTCAGGTAGAAAAAATAAAAATTATGTTTACTCCCTAACCAAACAGAAACTCTACTTAGAGTCTCCACATGCTGTGTTCTTCCATTAGCATGGATCATTGGAAACTGACTACCTTTAGAAATGATGCCCAGCTTCTCTAGGTACAACACAAGATAAATTCCCAGGGCAGTGGTCTATGTTATTGAATCCAGCAGTAATTAAGTTAATGTATCCTACCTTGTGTGTAGAGGTGTAATTCAGGTGGTACAAATCCTTTATTGAACTCAAATTCAATAGTCATGTACAAATCCCCTATTTGTGCTATGTACAAAGGTTGTAGGAAAATTATAAAAGGTGATACATTATCATTATACTCCTATGACAGTTGGGTGTTGTCATTGACACAAGCCATTCATGGGGCACCCTTTCATTTGCACAGAGGAAAATGTTCAATTGAGTAAACATCAGCACACAATCAATGGAGCAGAGGCCTGCGGCTTTTGCCAGCCCAGTATTTTTTTCTCTTTCTTCTGCTAAATATACCCTGATTTTCCTTTGAGGAACCACCTCCTCCCTTCTTGTAGCCCATATAATTCAGGAGGGCAGGTGTCACACCCTAGTTCCAGACATGGGCCCAGGACCCCAGCCTGGCCAACAAGGTTCCCTTCTAGAGCTTTTGTTGGAACTGTTAGGAAAGAGAAGGACTCCTCCTTTCCAGGTGGTACTAAGATGATAGGGGGTAAACCCAGAGTCAGGGGTGCCCATCTTGCTGGTATCTTGGAAGAGATGCTGAATGAGGCCAACGGGGGGAAAGCAGAGCTAAGAGAGATGGTGACCAACCAGGTACATTTGTCATGTTTCTTTTCTTTCTTTCTTTCTTTCTTTCTTTCTTTCTTTCTTTCTTTCTTTCTTTCTTCTTTCTTTCTTTCTTTCTTTCTTTCTTTCTTTCTTTCTTCTTTCTTTCTTTCTTTCTTTCTTCTTTCTTTCTTTCTCTCTCTCCCTCTCTCTCTCTCTCTTTCTTTCCTTTCTTTCTTTCTTTCTTTCTTTCTTTCTTTCTTTCTTTTTCTTTCTTTCTTTCTTTCTCCCTTTCTCTTTCTTTCTTTCTTTCCTTGTTTCTTTCTTTCTGTAAGCCAGCTTTAGTTTGGTTTCTAATACTTACAGAGTAAATAATTAAAAAGAAAGATTTCCAGGCCAAAAAAATATTATTTATTTGAAACCTCAGCACCCAGATCTATCTCTGAATTCACTCACTCTGTTATATTATACCATTATAAGCAATCCTATCTTTCTAATTCTTTTAATTATCCTCTCCCTCACTTTCCTGGTCTTCCCTCTCACCTCACACCTCAACAACACTTATGAATCTCACTTCTCCCCAGAGCAATCAAGTATCCCGCCTGCCGATTTCCCCAAGGGTCACACATTTGAAATCTCTATAACTCAGACTTTGAATTTTCTCTAAGCTCTAAAATAAATAGTAAAAAGTAGAGAGACAGAGAGAGGAAGGAAGGGAGTGAAGGGAGGGAGGGAGATGAGGAAAAGAGTAAGACTTGCCTGGTCATCCTGGGGTTAAACGTGGAAGTTTATTCTAACAGGAGAGGCAGCCAGACTGGAAGTTGCCATGGCCTGTGTTTTCATGGCAGCCACTAACCAGTTCAGAAGTCTTGGACAAGACACCTAAAGGCATAGGCTCCAGGTCTTAGGCCATGAAAGGAAGGGTTACACTAGATGGGAGAAGGCGCTTTTTCCACCAATATGCTTTTCATCAAGTCAGATCATCCTCCAGACGGGAGGTTGCAGGGAGGAAAATAATCTTCTAGTGTACCAAGAAACTAGACAAACTTTTACTTCCTGAGTCCCGATGTTCTTATTCAGCCTTAGCATTTTACCCACCTCCCCCCATTAGCCAGCCTCCAAAAGGGCAGAGACCATCTGCTCGCAAGCAAAGAATAGCAACATTGGTAGCAAACACTTTCTGCATACCTACTACGTGCCAGGCACTACACTAGACACGCTTCTAACTGTATCTCCAATCCTCTCAGCATCCCTTTGAGATAGGTCATTTTAGTCTCCTTTTTTAAACAGGAAAACTGAAGTTCAAAGAGGTTAAATAACTTGACTGAGATCCCACAGCGAGGAAATGTCAGCACCATTGGTCAAATCCGGGTCTGTCTCGCCACAGAGCCTCTCCCTTTCCTCTACATCTCGCTCTATATCAGCTTCCAGTCTGAGCAGAAGAGCCACAGGCGGGATGGTATGTGTTAAGCTGGTGTCTTTGGAGGTGGGCTGGGAGAGCTGGGTCTGCCAAACAGAGAGAGGACCCGACAACCACCTCCACACTTTCACCCAGCGCTTTAGATTAGCAACGATGAAGAAAAGGTGCAACTTTCCAACGTGTACCAAGGGGCAAATCACAATACTATAATGAAGAAAAAAAATCTGGAACCATCACCTGGGAAATGGCTAAGCCAAGTGCCATAGATCACGAGGACAGAGACCCTATAGCCCTAAAAAATGATATTTGCTATTGTGTACATGAAACAAGATCAAGGGAAAAGAAAAAGAAAAGCAGGAACCAAAAGAATAAAAACATCAGTTAAATAAAATAACTTTTTTTGGTCATATAGTATGTGCAGATATGGTGACTGGCACATTACTTGGATTATCTCACCGAATCCTCAACTGTAACGCTATGAAGTAGGTATTATTATTCCTCCCCACTTTTCAGATGAGGAAACTGAGGTTCAGGTTAAGTACAGTGCCCAAAGTAATTAAACTGGAACTCATTTTAGAAGCTAGGGAAACTTTACTCCAGAGCCTTCTCTTTTAAGTGTTTATCACTGCTATATGAAAACACAGATATGAACATGTATTCAAGAACAATGCATAGGAATGCCCACGTATGCCCAGCACTTTTAGTGTTCTGAGATACAGAATTAACAAAACAGAGAAGGTTGAAGATCTCATGGAGCTGAGATTCTGGGGGAGGCAGAAGACAGACAAATGTGAGGATGGAGTCACGGACTCTGAAGAAATTGTAGAGCGAGTAGGAGGATGGGGAGTGATGGGGAGGATGCTAGATTAGAGGTTTGAATAGGGTCATCCAGAAAGGCCTTTTTGAGGTGACATTGGAGCAGAGAAGGTGACATTGGAGCAGAGAAAGAAAAGGAGGGACCAAGCCATGCAGCTGGAGTCGGGGTCAGTGGGGAAGGGGAGGGTGCTCCATGGGAAAGAAACATTAAGTGTGAAGGCGCTGATTTACGCATGCACCCAAATAACAGCAAGAATGTCAGTGTGGCTACAGGAAGAAGGGGTGATGGGAGGTGAGCTCAGAAGGAGGCCAAGATCCTGAAGGACTTCTCAGGCCATTGTTAGGCCTTTGAATTTTATGAAACAGGAACCACTTCAGGAGGGTTATGAGCAAGGAGTGACATGATATGATTAGGTGGGCCTAAAAGGGGCACAGTGTAAGACTGAATTTCAAACTCAAAATATCTAAAGGCTGTGAGGTCTTTTAAGGGCATCTCATCCATCTATAAATGGGCAAACTGGTCCCAAAGGTGACTGACCTAAGGTCAAATCACAACATGTGTGAAAGGGCCAATTCCTTTGACGACCTGTACAACTTTGGACAAAGGAAAGGAATGGGCAAAGGAAAAGGAATCTCAATGTTTGAAATCAAAAGAAATAAGGGACTTAGGACCCCTCAGGCATAAGGTCACTGGGGGCCCCTGAATCTCAGTGTTCTTATGTGTAAAATGGGAATAATGGTTACCTCACAGGGTTTCTTTTAAGAAGATGAGACACGTACACTCATCTAGGTGTGGTTATAGATTACTGACTACACTGCACCGTGGTCACCCAATTGAGAAAGCTTAGGAGGTTCCCAGTTGTCTAAGGAATAGAAGCTAAATGACCGTCATCCAGATTGCATCCTAAATATCAGCACTTATGTAACCCAACCCTTCCTTGCCTATTCCCTTGCAAGTTGTATCAACCCCTAGGTCTCTCTACCACATGTCCCTGTTTCATTTTCTTGATAGCACAAATCCCTGGTTTTCTTATTTATTCCCCTGTCCTGCTCACTGCTATATCCCAAGTACTTGAAACCATATTTGTTACACAGTGCTGTCCTCTACAGGTGTTGACTGAATTGGCTTGAAATTAAAGACCTTGGACAAGACCCTCTTGAGAATGAAATGATTCCCAAAGGACATTGTGACATCCCCTTTCCTACCTGGAAGGGCTTGAAGACTGTCCTGCCAGTGGACAGAGAGTTGGAGCAGGACACCTCTTCAGGCCCTTTCTACTTTTTAGAATTGTTTTGCCTCCCCCTATGTCTCTTTGCCCCTGGAAAGTCTGTCATTTGTGAGAAGAGACAATGAGCCAGCAGCATCTTCTACTTCCCTGTGAAGTAGAAGATGCATGTGAAACCCATGCAAAATTGTACAATCTGGTCACGCAGTTGAAACTCAACTCTTGGAAGAGAAGGAGGAAGAGAGCTTTTTATACTCAGGAGCTAAGACTAAAATACGTAAAGAAAAATAACAAAGCTGGCGGTAAGTATTGGCAGCTTTCCTGACAGCAAAATTCAATTTTAAAATAAATCAGGCAATTCTTCAAACTAGAGCTAGACTTCAGGAAATTAGGGTTTGTGTTCAAATGGGCACATTACAATTTCATAAAAATTGTCTTAGCTCTTTCTCTGATGTGGACTTGGGACGATACTGATGTGCTTAACGTTCCTGATTATGTTGCTGGGCAAATCGGGCACCATGGAATAACTGGAGAAGCAGAGACTGAAAGGTATTTGGAAAGAAATAAACCAGAGGCCATCCTCTAAGACTTGTGTCTTCAGCTCACAGCTTGGGCCAGACCTTCACACCATCCCCCCACCTCACTCCTACTTCTACTTTGGCTCCTTTAAGTCAAATTCAACCGAAAGGGACAGAAGATCCTAAGTCCATTCTTAACAGGGATGGTTCTGTTTTCAAATAGATGGTGTCAAAGGGGAAAAAAACCCTGCTGTGTGACAAACCTCATAATGGGTCAAAGCAGCAGGGAAGCCCTTTCTCTGAGAGCAAAGGGTCACTGTGCCTTCCAAACCAAGTCAAAAAACAAAGATGTTTAACAAGAGAATTTACGATTCATCTCCTAGCCAGGAGACTCCATTAGTTTAGGTCCAAAAATGCCTTGCCTTAAAAATGCCCAATATAAAGAAAATCAGGTCCTATGGATTGAAAATAAGCCCGAAGTCAACCCTCTCTCATTTCACACAAAAGGAAACAGAGGCTTCAAGACATTGAACACCATGCCCAAGGGGACTTTCCGGAGCCCAGACAAGATCTCAGTTCTCTTTGCTCCCAAGTAGGGTAACCAACCATCCTGGTTTGCCTAGAACTGTACTCATTTTAATATTGCAAGTCCCTCATCTGACTTCCAGTTTCTGGTCTGGCATGTAAGGAGTTTGGAGTCTTCACTCCTATCCTAACAACAAGTAAAAAGCTGAACAAACTGAAAAATCAACAACTTTTCTTAGATCCATCAGAGAAGAGGGGTCACAGAGCAAACCACTGCCCCTAAAATTGGGGAAACACACAAGCAGATACAGAAAATTATAACTTACTAGAAGAGAAACCCACAAGCAGAAACCAGTACTAGGATAGGAAAACCTGAACTATAACTGATAAATTACTGAAGGTTCATCGTGGACAAGTCTGAGAGTTAAAAATACTGACAGGGCCCAGTCACAGAGAGGTCCTGACATTTGTGAGATTTCCCTCCAGGTAAGTCACAGTGAGGATAGAAGAGAAATTCCCTCATGCTTCAAGCAGGAGGAGGGGGAAGTAGCCATTTTGAAATACACCAGAGCATTGTGCTCTTTCGGACAAGGCCTACCCACAGGAGAAACGATTTTACTGGGGTTTTATCAGAGCCCGACTGACCTGGGGGAGGGAAACACCCAATTCTAACCTGCTCTAGCCTTCCACATGGAAGAGGGGAAATAACCATCCTGTCTCACACAAGGGGGAAAAAATTCCAAGAAACATTGTGACATTCACAGTTCAGGGACACACGTTCACTAAAAGATTGGGACCTAATCCTATGACCATAGAATACTTCTCATCCCCTATACCTCACCACCATACCACTGAAGGCCTATTTATCACAGTTCCTTTTACCCAGTACATCACGTCTGGCTATCAAGAAAAAATTGCAAGACATACTAAAATGCAAATAAAACACAATTTTAAGAGGTTGAACAAGCACTAGAACCAAAGTCAGATATGGCAGAAATGCTGAAATTATCAGGCCAAGAATTTTTTTTAAACTATGATGTATATGCTAAGGACTCTACTGGGAAAAAGTAAACAACATACAGGAACAGATGGATAATATAAACAGAAAGGTGGTAATTCCAAGAATCCAAAAGAAATGTTAGAGATCAAAAACACTGTAACAAAAATAGAGAATTCCTTTCACGGGTTACTAGTAGACTGGATAAGGCTTAGGAAAGAATCTTTGAGCTTGAGGATATGTCAACAGAAACTTCTAAAACTGAAGAAGTCAAAAGAAAAAAAGACTGAAAAAAATGGAACAGAATATCCAAGAGCTGTAGGACAGCTAAAAAAGGTATAGCAGACATGTAATGGGTAATACCAAAAGGAAAAGAAACAGAGAAATGAAGAGAAGTCATATATCAAGCAATATAGATTGGTAAGTTGCCTCAAATTAATGTCAGATGCCAAACCACAAATCCAGGAAACTCAGAGACAACCAAGCAGAATAAATGCCAAAAAAACGACACCTAAGTATATCATATTCAAACTGAAAAAAAAAATCTTGAAAGAATCCAGAGGAAAAATCACCTTACCTATAGAGGAACAAGGATAAGAATTAAATGTGACTTCTCCTCAAAAACCGTTCAAACAAGAAGAGAATGGAGCGAAATATTTAGTGTTGAGAGGGGAAAAAAACCACCAACCTAGAATTCTGTATCCTACAAAATTATCCTTCAAAAGTAAAGGTAAAAGACTTTCTCAAATAAACAAAAATTGAGAGAATTTATTACTATTAGATCTGCCTTGCAGACAATGTTAAAAAGAAATTCTTGAAAGAGAAAGAAAATGATACAGGCCAAAAATTCTTAACTACATGAAGAAAGGAAAAGTATTGGAGAAAGAATACAAAATTGTAAAATTCAAAACTTTTATTTTTCTTATTCTTTATTGATCTAACAGATAGCAGCTAGGATGAGTTCTTTACTCAGAAATGGGGGCGAAGTGTCTCTGTAATGATCACAGAGGTTAATGGAGAAATATGTCTAAAAGTTATAGTTGAGGAGAAATCTTCTGAAATGGGTCTCCTACATAAAGCAAGACATACCTATTGACAATGCCCATAAATCAAATATTTGAAAGTGGATTTCTTAAATCACAGGTCAAAATGAATTACTTCAGTACTTCTGTCCTTAGGCTGTAAGCCAGCCTCTCAGAAGAGAGCATCTAAAATAAGTCCTTTCACCTCCACACACAAGGATTTATGGATTATTCTGGCATACACATCACTGAACTATTGGGGGGGGGGGGGGGGAAACTTGCTGTAAGCCAGCCTCTCAGAAGAGAGCATCTAAAATAAGTCCTTTCACCTCCACACACAAGGATTTATGGATTATTCTGGCATACACATCACTGAACTATTGGGGGGGGGGGAGGTAAACTTGCCTTCTAAAATACATATTTTAAGACTTTTAGAGAAATCACATTTTATCTATTAAGAAACTTACTCCACTCCCCTGAGGGCCTGCAGACCTTAAGGGCTGTGCAGGTTGTAATTGTCATGTGGGGAGGTGGAGAAAGGGGACTGGAGGAAGAGAAGAATGGGCACAAGGACTCCTTGCCGGGAAAAGACTGGTATAAGGAGTGAGGGTCACTTCTCCTCTCCCAGGTTTGTTCCACACACCTGCTTTCCTCTGAAGCTAATGCACCTTGCTGGGCCACAGGGTTGGGGTCTTTTTAGACTGCAGTGATGAAGGGCCCCAAATGTCACTAAAATGAGAGGTTGGCCCTTTCCTAAAGAACATCCCCTGAATCTTTGTTTCATTCCAGGAGGCATGCTGAGTGTTCCCAGAAACCCTAAAATGAGGTAATTCCACAGATAAGAGCAGCTACTCAAACTTCAAGGTGCATTCAAATTACCTGGGAGCTTATAAAATGCAGGTTCTGATTCAGTAGGTCAGGGTGGGGTCTGAGAGTCTGTATTCCTAACAAGCTCCCAGGTGATGGCAATGCTGCTGGTCTGAGGAGTAACAAGGACTTAACGGTCTCATCCCATGGACTCGAAATTCATCCTTCACAGACAAGCTGGATCCCACACAATTTTCCATAGCTGGAGCCTTATTCCTTGAGATTTAGAAACTTCATCTCATGGTTTAGATACCTTCCATACACTGACAATTCCCAAAATCATACCTCCAGTCTAGATGTCTCCCCTCAGTTCCAGATTTGTAAATACCACTGCCTAATATCTCCATATAAATGTCCAACAGACACTTTAGACTGTCAAAAACTGAACTCCGGATCTACCCCCACCAAAAAATATTAAAACAGCTAATCAAACAAAAAACTTCTTCACCACCAGCCTTCCTTAGCCCAGAGGAAAACGATCCTGTCCTTTCAACTCTTCACATGAAGAACTTGAAGTCATCCTGACTCCTTATTCTCTCACACCCACATCCCATCTGTCAACAAATCTTTTTGGCTGTTCACCATTTCTCCTGGTACCACTATGGCCTAAACCATTATCATCTCCTGCCTGGGTTGCTGCAGTAGCCATCTAACCAGTCTCCCTGCTTCTGCCCATACCCCCTGTAGTGGGTTGAATGTCCCTCCCACCCCCCAAAAGATATGTCTGTGTCCCAATCCCCAGAACCTGGGAATGTGACCTTATGTGACAAAGGGGCCTTTGAAGATATAATTGAGTTAAGGTCTCTAGATGAGATCATGCTGGATTATCTAGGTATGCCCTAAATCCAAAGACAAATGTCCTTGTAAGAGTAATACAGAGGAAGATTTGAGAGAGAGAGAAGAGAAGGCCATGTGAAGACAGAGTCAGAGACTTGAATCATGCAACCGGAAGCCAAGGAAGACCTGGACCCACCAGAAGCCAGAAGAGGCAAAGAACAGACACTGCCCTGGAACCCTAGGGAAGTGCAGGCAGCCAACACCTTGATTTCAGACCTCCGGCCTCCAGAACTGTGAGAAAATATGTTCCTGTTGTTTTAAGGCACCAAATGTGTAGTAATTTGTTGTAGCAGACACAGGAAACTAATATATCCCCCTATAGTCTAATCTCAACGAGCAGCCAGAGGATCCATTTAAATCACAGATCAGATCTGATCACTCCTGTGCTCAAGAGGGGAGTTCTACAGTGGTTTCCCATGTCCCTCATGATCTTCTGGATCCCCAGAGGCTCTGCTCCCCACCTCTCCCACCTCATTACTCCTCTGACACCCTCCCATCTGCTCTCCCTCCTGCCCCTCCACTCCAGCCGCAAGGACCTCCTCGCTCTACGTTGAATGCACCAGGGACACTCCCACGACAGGGCCCTCTGCAAGAGATCTGGATGGCCATTCCTTCCCTCCCTTCTACACTTTGATTCAATTTCACTTTCTCAATGAGGCCTACCTGACCATTGTTTTTAAGACTGTAAGCCCCAGCTCCCAAATACCCTTACCCTGCTCTACTTTTTCTTTTTCTATAGCACTTGTCACCTCCTAACATATAGTTTCTATATTTATCATGTTTACTATTTATTATCTGTCTCCTCCAAAAAACTATAAGCTCCAGGGTGGCAGCAATTTTTCCGCCTTTGTTCACTGATATATCATAAGTGCCTTAAATAGTGCTTGACCATAGTAGCTTCTGAAAAGAGAAAGAAAGAGAGGAAGGAAGGAAGAGAGGAAGGAAGGAAGGAAAAGGAAGGAAGGAAGGAATGGGGGAGGGAGAGAGGGAGGGGAGAAAAAGAAAGAAGGAAAAGAAAATAAAGGAAAGAAAGAAAAAGAAAGAAGGAGAAGAAAGGAAAAGAAAAGGAAGAGAAAGAAGGAAAGAAAGAGGGAGGGAGGAAGGGAAGAAAGAAAAACTTTCCTAATATCATAGTAGAGCTGATATTCAAACCCAAGGCTGCCTGGCTCTAAGGCCTTTATTTTTAATCCACGCCACCACCCTAGATTCTTGTTACAATACTACCCTTGAAGTACCTGCCTTTGGACATCCTTGTAGGTTAAACCTCCTAAGAAGAAGCTCTCTTGGAACTCCCATTATAAACACACGTGGAGAGAATCCAGGGCAGATTTAGCTTAGCCACAGCAGGAACTAAGGAGCAGAGTGAGATGTGGACCCTCTGCACAAGGAGAGGGGGCAGTGCAGGGAAGAGCAGAGGTGAGACATGTTTGAAATATGTCAGAAAATAAACCCAGAAGTAATATAAGTAATGCCACAGGCAATAAGTCAGACACTTCTAAAACGCGAAAGGGATCAAGGGCCACCTGAGTCCAAACACCCACCAATGTTTAAATCGCCTCTACATCAATCCCACCAAGAAGGTAACTCAATTCTTCAATTAATACCTTAAATTTAACTTTTCTTCCTTTTATTGTATAAAAATAAGTGTCCACCATCAAATCCTCCAAATTAGACCTTCTTTCACAGACCAGAAGCCAGCACATGTTTTCTTTGGAAAGGACCAGATAGTAAATAGACTTTGTGGACCATATGTTCTCTTTGGGAACTATTCAACTCTGCTATTGGAGCACAAAAGCAGTCACAGACAATACATAAAGGAATGGGTATAGCTGTTTCAAATAAAGCTTTATTTACAAAGGCAGCCAGCAGACCTTAAGTTTGTCAATCACTGCATTAGACCACCCAGAATAAGTCAAGTCTGTTTTTCACAGGTCAGTCCTACAGATACTGTAAGATAAATTCAATAACCCCTCTATTCTCTGGATCAAAAAAGTCCAATTTCTTCCTTTCTCACTGGTATGGTCTCCAGCTGCTCCATTGGAACCCTCCTCTAACACCCATGTGTCTGTGTAGTTCTTAGTGGGGGTCCTACACTGAATAGGATGCCCCAGTGGGCCCAGGCTGTACTAGAGTGGGCCCATCAGCTCCTTCACTCCAGCCATCATGCCTCTAATAACATTGCCACAGGTCACGTGCTTCCCCACATCCCACATCCCACTGTCGATTCAGAACGCACTCACCATCAGCTAAAACTCCGAATTATATCCACTCGGGCCAAGTCCCTCCCCTGGCCATGTTTGTGCCCTTGGTATTTTAGGCCTGACTTTTGCCCCCTTAGCTTTTACCTCATCAGATTTCAGGCTTTGGCTCCACCCAGTCAAGATCTCTCTGACTCCTACATCTGTCACTGAGTGAGTATGTTGATCACCCTCCCATCTATGCCATCTACAAATTGATGAGCAGACCCCCTCTATCTTCACCCAAGTCCTTGATAAGAAATCTCTAGGAGGACATGGCCACTTGCCCCTACATTCTCTGGCACTTCTACTCTCCCATGCAGCCCCTTCTGTGGTTCAGAATGACACCCAGAGTCATGATTCCCCTGGCTGCTTTTTCTCTCCTTCAGATCCTGCATCACAGGGGGTGTAAACACCAGACAGAATAGGATAGAACTGTATGGAACATGTCCCCATGTCAGTGGCCCTCGGAGGGTGGAGGAAGGGAGGGAGAAGAGCCCCTGCTGGGATACAGCCATCACACTCCAGCACATTTAAAATCCAAGATGTGCCTGTGCCTACTTTTTAGGGAATCAACACGACTGCAGTAATTTCGCATGATTCTCTCTGATGTGATATTGGATGGAGAAAATCAGCTATCAGTGTTTTATCTCTCACTACCACTAAGGCATTGAAAATGGAAACTTTTGTCCAGTTTCTGGGCTGGCTGGGCTTTTAAAAGATCGGGTAAATGTGGTTTTTTCTTCTTTTTGAAGTATTTTTAAGAGAAAAAAACTAATTGTTTTTCATTAGGTGCTAAGTTATTTTTACTCACCGCACTTCTGACACCAAGTTTGGTGTTTTTTCCCTCACACCAAGCAATTCTCCGACTCTCCAGACACCAGCTGGGTTGCCCTACAATTCAGTTCAATTGACACTAACCACCTGGAGTTAGCATCACATCCCACAGGGCTCAGTCCCACAAGACTGCCCCCACTTCAGATGCCAGGTGCAAGTTCCAGACCATCCGTACTGCTGACCAACTGGCTGTAAACTGGGGATTCCCATGACCCTTTCCTTACGTTCAAGAATTCACTAGAACAACTCACAGGACTCAGGAAAATGCTTAACTTACTATTAGCGGTTTGTTATAAAGGATACAATTCAGGAACAGCCAAATGGAAGAGATACATAGGGCAAGGGCTGGGGAAAGGGCACAGAGCTTCCACACCTTCTCCAGGCGTACCACTCTCCAGCACTGCAGTGTATTCACCAACCCAGAAGCTCTCTGAACATTGTTGTTCAGGAGTTTTTATGAAGGTTTATTAAGTAAGCAGAATTAAGTCATTGGCCATTAGTTATTGAAGTCAACCTCCAGCCACTCTTCCTACTCAGGGGGTGACCAGAAAGTTCCAGCCCTTGAATCGCTGGTTCTTCTGTCTACCAGCCCCATCCTGAAGTCCACCAACTAGCTAGTCACCTCACTAGCATAAACTTAAGTATGGTTGACAGGGGCTCGTTATAAATAACAAAAGACACTCCCATCACTCAGGAAAATCCAAGGGTTTTAAGAGCTCTGTGATGGAACCAGGCACAAAGACCAGCTATATTGTTTATTATATCACAAGGACACATCATTGACATCTATTTTTAAAATTTTAAACATCACATCTACTTGGGTCCCAAGGGAAAAGCAACTCAGAAGAAATGTTGGTCTCTCCCTTGTCAGTATCAATCTAGAATCATCTAGTGTTTCATGCTGCAACAGGGAATCAGACTTGAAAAATCAGAGAGAGCAGAAATACAAAATTCTTTATTGTAGCCCTAAGGAGTGAGGCTGGAAATTCATCAGACCTGAGTCGAGACTGATGGTGGCTTTTTCTTCTATTTGAATAGAGACAGGCTTGGAGTATGTATGTGTGAGTATGTGTGCTTCCAGCCAGTCACCCAAATAGAATTTGGTATTCCTGAGTTTTATATTTGTCTGTTTAAGGATGCTCAGACATAAATGGATCTTTAATTACAGGGTCTAAATATAGCCCCATCTCCTTGCACACAACCCCACCTTTCACCGGATACATTCATTCGCTCCTACTAACATTAGCTCTTTCTGAGCTTTCAGAGAAAAGCCTAGGGTGACTCAGGGAAGGAGCTTCTTACGTGCAAAGGGAAGACCCCTCCTCGACAAGGAAGCCCTCCCTCTCTTCTGTGAGTCTTCCCTTTTCTAGGAGAAGGGAGCGTGAGAGGAGCCAGCAGCTGCCCAATTGCAGCCTGACCTGCCCATCTGTTATTTGTTATTTGTGAATATCAGCGGGTTTTTTTCAGGCTGAGAAGCTTTGCGTTAGTTGCAGGTTGTTACTAAGTGCAAAAAGGCTCCATTCCACAGCCCTGCATGGGAAGTGTTGAGACCCAGGCTGGAAGTCGGTGTCTCTGGGCAAAGTAGGACCACCCTGGTCCCTGTCCCCAGGAAAATTTCTCAGCCACTGGCTTCCCAAAACCTGCTGGGTGCGCTGAAGCTTACTCTCTGCAGCACTGACATCCACCAGCTACTCTGATTCCCTGTCTGAATGTAGAGTTGATCCTGGGTTGCTGGGGAGGCAGTAAAGGCAGAGGAATTGTGGGGCGGGAACTGTGTCTTAGGCAGAAGAACCTGGCTGTGTGTGTCCATTAGATTTGCCTCACCGAGCCTCTTCCTGGAAACAGCCCAAGGCCTCCCCTCCTCCTAACTGCTCTCCCTGAGCACACAGCCACACCCAGCTCCCCACCACACACTTCTACATGCTTTGAAGGCTTCCTTGGCAACCCTGGGTTCTTTTTCTTCCTTTTCTTCTCCGGATGAGCTCAGATACCCCAAGGGAGCGAGGTGAGGCCAGATTCCAATGTATTTGCGCTCCAAACCTGAGACTTGTTCATTCCCTGGAACTGAGAGCTCTAATAGCCTGCATGCCACTGCAACCACTCCACACTGCAGCCGAGGCAATGTGTGTTTCAAAAGTGAGAGAGAGTACATTGCAGAGGAAATATTTTATGCAAATTAACCAAGCTTAACATTTTGATAAAGGCCTTTTTTTTTTTCAAAAAATCAAGGAATCCAGTACTCCACTGCAAGTTTAACACAAAAGAAAATTTCAAAAGCCTGAATTTTTTAAGTAGGTGACAGCAAGAGACATTAACCACCCATAAGATGGAACAGAAAGCAAAGTGCATGACTCTATTAGTTCAAAACAATACTTATGTGAGCTTATGGATTAAGGTGTTTCGATAATTTAAACAATTCTCTCCCTTCCTTTGAGTGGACTCATCGCTAAGCCAAAACATATTTGCAGTGGGATCAATGCTACATTTGCACATGAGCTTGAAACCTGCTCTCAAACACAGAAGGAGGAGGAGAACTAAGATTCCTCCAGCGTGAACTGGGCCATTTGGAAGGTGGGCCAAGCCCTGGGCTAGGCGCTTCGCATGTGTTAGCCCCTTGCAACAAGCGTGCTCTGAATTCCCTCAGAGAAAATGACAAAGGGCCCAGGAAAAGCCACAAGCCGATCATTCTGGGTAAAGACACTTCCCTTTGGAAAGAAAATGGCTGAAAAGAATTCATGTCTTGCTCACCTACTCCCTGGACACCTGCATAAGATAGTGCTTCAAAGCTGAAAAAGGTGTGTTGAAGACAAAATTTTTTAGAAGCCTACTAATACTGCCACTCATCCCAAATTCAGGCTTCCCAGAAACCCCGAGCCCACGCCCTCACAATTCCCAGCTGAACAGTTTAGAGGAAGAGGCAGGCTTCAGCAACAGCAAACTTTCTGAGTCTCTTCACCTACTAAGATGTGATTCCCAACAGAGGTTCCCAAACCTGGGGTCTTAAAATTATTACAGAGGGATCCAGCATCCACATGCACGCCAAATTTGTCTGTAGACAGAATGCGCGCTTCACACTTAGGTGCACTGTTTCTCAAATGTGTGTCACTGCTGTGGTGATTAATACAATGCAGATTCATATTTCCAAGTATCTGAATGTGTAGGTTTGGGTCATTGTATTGGGTTTGTCAAAAAGTTCGTTCAGGTTTTTCCATAACATCTTACGGAAAAACCTGAACGAACTTTTTGGCCAGCCCCATATATTCTCCATCAACAGACTCTAAAAGTATAATCACTATCCTGTGGGGGTCCACACTGTTTTTTACCTTAAAAAGCCTTCCTAAATGCAATAACCTTGGAAACTGGTGACCTCAAAATGGCTGGAACAGCTGTCACCAAACTCACATGCATTACTATGTAGGAAGAAAATCACAGGCCTGTGCTACAGCCTCAGTGACTCTTGTTTAGAAAGAAATCTTAAGAAGCTTGGTTACCTATTTTACCAGAGATAAAATTTACGAATTAGTAATGTGGGAAAACATAAAGGACACTCAAAACACCCAACTGATCTGACTATAGAACTTTAAAAAATTCCTGTGAGTCAAAAATTCTCTATAAAGATTTAAATCACCAACTGGGAAAATAAATATAAGCAAAAGGTTTAATAACCTTAACATTATACACACACACACACACACACACACACACACACACACACACACACCACACATATATACGTCTTAATGTATAAGATAGCAGAGAGCCCCAAAGTAATAAAGGACATGAATAAAATGCATAGAAGTACAAATGACCAATAAACACTTTTTAAAATTCAAACTCACCAGAAATCAAACGTGTACAAAATTAAACAATTAGATATTGCTTCTTACCTATCCAACTGGTCAGAGATACTTTAAAATAATACCTAATGATGTCAAGAACCTAATGAGAAAGACATTTACATACTTTTAGTTGCAATATAAACTGGTACTGTGTTCTGGAAAGAAATTTGGCCATGTGTAAAAAGACCTTCTTTAAAAAATAGCTTCATCAAGGTATAATCAACATACAATAAACTACACATATTTGAAGTGTACTATTGATAAAATCTGGCATACATGTATATACGCCTGTTAAATCATCACCACAATCCAGATAGCAAACATATGCATCACCCACCAGAAGGTTCCTTGTGTCCCTTTGTAAACCCTCCGTACCACTTCTTCCTGCCCACCCATTCCCAGTCAACCATTGAAATGCTTTCTGTCTATGCTAGATTAGTTTTTACTTTTTAGAATTTTATGTAAATGGAATCATACAGAATGTGCTCTTTTTTGGCTGGCTTCTTTTACTCAGCATAGTAATTTTAAGATTCATCCACGAGAAAAGGGAATCCTCCTACTCTGCTGGTGGGAATGTAAATTGGAGCAGCCACTGTGGAGAGCAGCATGGAGATTCCTTAATAAACTAAAAATAGACTTACCATATGATCCAGCAGTCCCAGACCTGGGCATATATTCGGAAAAGATGAAAATGCTAACTCAAAAAAGATACATGCACCCCAATGTTCATAACACCACTATTTACAATAGCCAAGACATGGGAGCAACCTAAATGCCCATCAACAGATGAATGGATAATGAAGATGTGGTGTATATATATATATATATATATATATATATATATATATATATACACAATGGAATATTATTCACCCTTAAAAAAGAAGGAAATCGGACCTTGAGGGCACTATGCTAAGTGAAATAAGTGAGACAGAGGAAGACAAATACTGCATCATGCTAAGTGAAGTAAGTCAGAAGAGAAAGACAAATATCATATGATATCACTTATATGTGGCATCTAAAAAAATGATACACATGAACTTATTTACAAAACAGAAAGAGACTCACAGACATAGAAAACAAATTTATGGTTACAAAAGGAGATATTGGGGGAAGGATAAATTGGGAATTGGGGATTAACAGATACATATTGCTATATATAAAATAGATAAACAACAAGGACCTACTGTATAGCACAAGGCACTATATTTGATATCTTGCAATAGCCTATAATGAAAAAGAATCTGAAAAAGAATATATATATACACACATACATGTATAACAGAATCACTTTGCTGTACACCTGAAACACTGTAAATCAACTATACTTCAATTAAAAAGAAGATTCATCCATGTTGTTGCAGATAGAAATAGTTTATTTCTTTTTATTGCTAAGTAGTATTCCATTGTATGGATATTTCACAATTTGTTTATCTATTTTCCAGTTGAAGGGATTTGGGATATTTCCAAATTTGGGCTACTGTAAATAAAGCTGCTATTGACATTCATATACAAGTCTTTGTATGGACATATATTTCCTTTTTTCTTGAGTAAAATCCTAGGAGTGGAATGGCTGGGTCATATGGTGGGTGCATATTTAAATTTTTAAGAAACTGACAACCTATTTTCTAAACAGGTTGTACAATTTTATTTTATTTTTTTGAATTTTATTTTATTTTTTATACAGCAGGTTCTTATTAGTTATCTATTTTATACATATTAGTGTATACATGTCAATCCCAATCTCCCAGTTCATCCCAGCACCACCACCCCGCCCCAACCCTGCTTTCCTCCCTTGGTGTCCATACGTTTGTTCTCTACATCTGTGTCTCTATTTCTGCCTTGCAAACCGGTTCATCTGTACCATTTTTCTAGATTCCACATATATGCGTTAATATGTGATATTTTGTTTTTCTCTTTCTGACTTACTTCACTCTGACAGTCTCTAGGTCCATCCATATCTATGGATGACCCAATGACCCAATTTCATTCCTTTTTATGGCTGAGTAATATTCCATTGTATATATGCACCACATGTTTAAAGAGGTTGTACAGTTTTACATTCTCACAAGCAACATAGAGTTCCAGTTCCTCCATCGCCAACAACTGGTATTGTCTGTGAAAGACATGTGGCCATATGTATCAAGAGCTTTAAAACAACAACTCTACAATCTGATCTAGTAATCTCACAAGACCCGCAGGCTGTATGTCCAGCCCCCGATTTGTTGGGAGTTGCCCACAGTGTAAACAGAATCAGTGGATTTCAGAGCTGACGGGACACCGCTGCCTAGTAGGTCTTTTGGAGCTCAAGTCTCACATGGCTGGTTGGGACATGAATACACCTTCTCAACAGAGGGCTTCCAGACATTTCTACCCAAAGGGTCACATTCCAGGGGAACACACACGCACACACACACACACACACACACACACACACACACACACACACACACACACACACCTGAGGAAGACTGTGAGGTGATAAAGCCCCAAGAGATAGGTCTGCATCCGTGGGCCAGAAAGACTGGAAGGCTCCCCAGCAATGAGCTTTTGCTGCCAAGGACACAGCTCTGAAGTGCAGATTTTTGCTTAGAGAGAAAGCATTTCACAAAGGACTCACTGATACTAAGAAAAAGGAATAAAGTTATCAGTTGAGTCCCCAAACTCTTGAATTGAGTTTCCTTGAATTCAACATTCAGAGTGCTACTTTCACTATAAAAAAAAAAATCCCCTGACCTCTCCAGCCTGCAGATGGAGATGAAGGCACATTGACCTCAAAAACTCAGATTCCCTACTCTTACCCCACACACTTACAAAAGCCCTTCAGATCTTGGAGATCCTCCATCACCAAACAGTCCCCGAGA
Organism: Lipotes vexillifer; assembly: GCF_000442215.2. Lineage (NCBI taxonomy): Eukaryota > Metazoa > Chordata > Mammalia > Artiodactyla > Lipotidae > Lipotes > Lipotes vexillifer. Next base: position 5,579,794 of record NW_006788200.1, read on the forward strand.
AGTGTCCCTTATAGGCTCATACGCCCATCTATCACCTGCAGCCACTGTGCGGGACCCGTCACATCCCTCCTCTGCCTATCAATGTCCTCCCCATGAGCTGCAACAAAAGACAGCCTTACCCTTGTTGCTTCCGACAGTGCCCATCAGAACTCACCGATTGAGGCTTCCCTGGTGGTGCAGTGGTTAAGAATCCACCTGCCAATGCCGGGGACACGGGTTCGAGCCCTGGTCCAGGAAGATCCCACATGCCGTGGAGCAACTAAGCCCATGCACCACTACTGAGCCTGCGCTCTAGAGCCTGCAAGCCACAACTACTGAGCCCACATGCTACAACTACTGAAGCCTGAGCGCCTAGAGCCCGTCCTCCACAACAGGAGAAGCCACCACAATGAAAAGCCCACGCACCGCAATGAACAGTAGCCCCCTCTCGCCGCAACTAGAGAAAGCCGGCATGCAGCAAATGAAGACCCAACACAGCCAAAAATAAATTTTAAAAAAAACCTCACCGATCCATGCCAACATCCACGCCAGATGTGCTCTCTCCTGACACCCCCAGAGCCTACAGAGCCACCCGCCTTCCATAACCATGTGGGAGAACACCCCCTCCCTGACCATGAGTCTCTGTATCCTGTGGGCACCAGAGCATCCTCCAGCACTGCCATGGCTTATGGGGTCCTTTGTGAAAACAGTAACTTCAGCTTCCATCCCTAAGCCCTCTTGCCATCAAATTTAGGGACTGGGCTGAGACCAGACCCCAGAGCATCCTCTCCACCACACTTGTCCTCTCCTCACTCTGCTCCAGGTGCTCTGGCCGCTAGAAGTCAGCTCTCATCCTTTAGGCAAAATCCAAAAAGATGCATAAATTGTAACTCCTGCAAATAAAGAACTAAAGGGGTCCAAGACCTATATTTCCTGCTAGATATTTTCAGTCATATGGCCCATCTCTCCTCAGGTTCAGTATAGGTAAACTGAACCCTTCCTGCAAGCATAACCTCTTCCCTACCACTACCCCCTTTCTGTGTCTGTTAGCAAAATTTTCATTCTCCCCAGAGGGAACCAGACTCTCAGAGTTCTCTTGACTCCTGTCTCTCAACTCCACCCCCAGTCACCAAGTCCTAATGTGTCTTTCCTGCTTGCTTCTCTCTTCCTCCAGCTCCAGCTCTGCCAACCTCATGCCCAGACAATGAGACAGCCCCTCACTGGTTTCCAGCCTTCCTCTCTCTCTCTCCCTCTGGTCCATAGCTGGACCACAGCTCAGTGAGAGCAAAGCTGCTAAAGCACCTCTCTGGTCACAGCCCATTCCACATGCCCACTGCAATGCTGGGGTAGACAGTCACCCATGAACAGAGAAGAGTCATGCTCTATTACCCCATGAGCATCAGCAGTAGTGTCCATTTACTGTATACCTGAGCCAGGCACTTTGAATACTTTATTTTACCAATCTTCACACAACTCTGTGAGATAGGAGGTATTGCTCCATTTTACAGATAAGAAAAATGAGGTTCATACACTTAAATTACTTTTCCTCCAAAACAGAGGTTCTAAACCTATTTGAGGTCTCAAAAACCTGTGAGAATCTAACAAAAGCTATGGACCCCCTCGCCCAGAAAAATACATGTGCTTAAGAATTGTACTAGAACTATATTACATATGTATATGTATACTATACTATATATTATGCATATATGCATGCAATGCAAAGTCCTGCATACTGTTTCAAGGGGTTAGCAGATACCGTGAAGGAATTCATATGCCTCCTATTGGTGTATCCCAGGTGAAGAATCCCAACTTAACAATGTCTTTCACCCTCCCCAGAAGCAGGCATGTAGAATTTTAAGCTAATGGTCTTGAATGGTTAGGGGTTTTTTTTTTTAATCTTTATTTTTTAGCACATTCTACTCCCCTGGAATGAGGCTAAGGCACCCAGCTCATAACTCTAAGGAAAGACAAAAGGGTAAGGCATTACACCCCAATTCCCCTCAAAAAGCCAGTTCCTAAATGTGTTTCCCTAAATGTGTGAGAGGCATTTCCCCTGGGCAGCCAGTGTTGCTTTGGAAGAGATGAGCAGAGCAGAGGTGTAACTGCATGGAAGGTAACCCACAGGGTTAAGAAACCAAGCACTTTCCTTCAAGAAGCTCAGAATTTAATCTGATTGGTGTCAGAAATACTTCCTTGTGGCACCAAGATTTAAACTCATGACACCAAAAGAAACAGTGAATGTCCAGCTTTATAATCGCTACAATGCCCTTGCCAGCCCCAGGTTAATAGGCTGTCATTCAGAACACAGGTTTAGCCAGAAACAAACCACAGCAATGACAAAACAAAACCTCTCCCTCTCCTTCTCACTCTCCTCTCCAGCCATCCAAAATTTATTAGTCACCTATTGGATGCTTGTGGATTCAGAAATGTCCCTGCTTTCAAAGAGCTCACAGCCTACAGCGAGAGACAGATGATTAAATGGATAATTATGGTGTCGTCTGGGTGTGGATAAACGTACATCACAAGGGACAGGTTAAATTAATCATGAAATAGCCATACACTAGAGTCCTATGTAGCCATTAAAAAGAATGATGCAGGGGCTTCCCTGGTCGTGCAGTGGTTAAGAATCCACCTGCCAATGCAAGAGACACGGGCTCGAACCCTGGTCCAGGAAGACCCCACATGCCGCAGAGCAACTAAGCCCACGCGCCACAACTACTGAGCCTGCACTCTCAACTAGAGAAAGCCCGCAAGCAGCAACGAAGACCCAACGCAGCCGAAAATAAATGAATAAATTTATTAAAAAATAAAAAAATAAAAAGAATGCAGCACCATATTTATTGA
>NW_006788200.1:5582626-5600416 GCF_000442215.2 Lipotes vexillifer
TATTAAATGGAAGAGAAAAAGCAGATTGCAAAACAGTATTTACAGTATTTTGCTCTCTGTAAAATTATATTTTACACACACACCAATATTGAAAGGATGTTCACCAAACTACCAGTTAGCTCTGGGTGGTATGTTTTCAAGTGATTTTTACTTTATCCTTCATGCTTTTCCGTTATATTTATACAATGTAATTTTTTCAAAAGGAAATATCTTTCTATGGTAAAAATGAGAGGCACTCACAGCAGAAAATTCAACGTGCTAAATTCAATAATGGAGATACTCCCACACACAGACACACACGCACCCATACACACCCAACTCACTTGGAGTGCAAGGTTCTCTGCACCTGTACACACCCAACTCACTTGGAGTGCAAGATTCTCTAAGGATATGTGAAAGGTGAATGACTGTGTCTAGAGTTTTCTTCCATTTTTCGTTAGCTAGCTAGTTATATGGACCAGAGTTTTCAAAGCTAAAGATTTTGAACTGGGAGATTGGGATTGACATATATACACTAATACGTATAAAACAGATAACTAATAAGAACCTGCTGTATAAAAAAATTAATTTTTTTTAAAAAAAAGCTAAAGATTTTGGAAAATAAGAAATGATACCAAATGGCCTGCAGCATTCACTACCAACAATGGCAACAATTTCCCCATTCTGCAAAAGTGAGCTTCCCTTGACTAACTGAGCAGCTTTCATTTGATTCTACAAGATTAACAAACCCTGCCTCCACCATTCTGGCCAGCCCCTCACGCGCTCCAGCCCTCTGGAGTATGTCTACAAAGCACGCAGCAAATCCAATCAGCCCAGATCCTCTGCCTCGGATCCGCCTTTCCTGCTCTCACACCCAAGCAAGGTTGGGGGTTTAGGGTCATTGATTCACTTAACCAGCACATACTGAGCCTCCCCTGTGTGCTCGGCCTCCGTCAGGAACTGAGGTGTAGAGATGAACAAGACAGGTATTGTCTCCATCCTCATGGTCAGGACCTGGTAGGAGAGGGGGCTGAAACAAAGGTGACTCTGGAGTCAAAACACCCTGTGTTTAAGTCCTGGGATCCCACTGACCAGCTGGGTCACGTGAGGATGTGGCTTAACCTTTCTGGGCTTCAGCTTCCCTGTCTGTTAAAGGGGTGTAATAAACCTCCTTGAGTTGCGAGGGGATTAAATGAGGTGAAATGCTTGGCACAGAGCCTGACATGAAGCAGCCCCAGGTGAAGGTTAATTACCATGGTCACAAGCGCTTGCACACGTAGTGAGCTGTGTAAATGAAGAGAACGCAGAGAACAGAGTTGAGGAGCTAGCAGCAGCAGGGTCGCTGCCCACCTTTGCAGAGAAAAGTGGTTCAATAGGAAAAAGGGAGAATGTCATGAGATGTGGCGCCATCACTCTCCTTCATGAAAATCGTTTCCATTGAGGGTGCACAGCACTGCTGCAATTTCCAGACCACACATAGTTCCACTTGGGCAATACTGAAAGGAAGGAGGAGGCAGAATGTTAATATCTCTCATCCTGGGAAAATATATAGTAGGAGCCCCACCGTGCCGACCTTTTCCACACAGAATATTTTGATTAACTGGCCGTCCTGTTCCTCCCCTGCGGGTCTAAAAGGCTATCAGCAGAGAGCAGGTGACTGGTCAGTCAATCACATTTTTGGTTCGCTGAAAAGGTTAAGAGACTGCAATAAAGCAGTGTCTGGAGGAGGAGAGGCAGCACATCTGAGGTCGTGAAAGGGGGATGTAATAAGGTGGAGCTTCCCCACCTTGGCTCCTGGTCCTGAGCCAGGCTCAGCCCTTCTGCTGGCCAGTTAATTCCAAGCACCAACATCTGCCCTGAACACTTCAAGATAATTAGCACCACATGTTATCAACAGGAAGCTGGTACCCACGGGCACTTGAGATAATTGTTTCAACACTGGCATATCTCTGCCTACCGTGAAAGGTCACTGCAGCCGATATATTCCCACCACCCCCATCCCTCTCGTTCAATGAAAAAAGCTGTCCCTTGTCACTGCAGTTCTGTCAGTTCTTTGGTGCTGGGCTCAGAGCATCCACACAAAGGCGTCTCAGAGGGAAGCACGCTCCAGGAGTTTGCAATGATTACTTCCCGTGACCTCTGACATCACAACTGTGGCAAACCCCTCATACAGGCAGTAGCTAAGACACATAGCCTGGTTTGGTGTGTCTGGGACCTGATATGCTCAGAAGAAAAAATACAATTGCATTAGATGATTGTGACCAAGACTCTCAGGACCCCCAACAAAGTTCAGGGAAGTGTCTTCAGGAGACCAAGGAAAAGTAGAAATCTCAGTGCCCTGGCCAACCCTGCACACGAGCTCCAGCCACACAACTGAGCCATAGTCTCCTTGCTCTAGAACTACATCTCTTCTCCTGTTCTCTTCTCCCTGACCTCACCCCTGCTGGCACATCCATCTCCAGGTCTCCCTTTAGCCAGTGTTGCCCGCCAAGCCTTCCCTGAAGCTGCTGGAAGAGGTCAGGTCCTCCCACAGCCCTCAGTCTCACCAGCCTTGTTTCACCCCAACCTACCCCCTTCCCCACCAAAGGAGAGCCCAGTGGAGCAGGGATCCCAATGGCCTTGTTCATCCCCTCTACCTCCCGTATCCCGAACAACACTCAATAAATCTTTACTCAGTAAACTTTGAACACACAGAGGGCACTGCTATTTGCTAGCTGATGCTCTGCTGCTTTGCACTCCAAGTAACATGAAATTCAGGAGAATATTAGTCCCCAGGGAGGCACAATCAACAAAATTCTTGATTCCAGAGCAAACGGGAGCAAGAAGACCTTAACTGTGAAGTGAGTCACCAGTCGGAGGCCCCAGCACAAGTTTCCCAGCAGGCAGCTGCATCCTTCCCGGGGAAACATTCTGACTGCATGGAAAGCTGACTGCACCCACAGGCCAAGGCACCAGACACAGCAGTGAGAAACTCAGAACGGCCCCAGGCAGCCATCGTGTATTTGTTATTCTGTGTGCCCAGCCCACAGAGGCCCCCTGCACCTGGGGCGGGATCCGGAGCTTGCCTTGTGCTGACACTCCCTTCCCGGCCCAGCCAGGCAATAGCTGCACCAAGTCACAGGGGGAGGGAAGCTTTAGTACCTCCCCCCCAACCCCACCCCACTCCATCAGACCCTCACAAGCCCTCACCCCCAGAGCTCTGGCCACATTAGCTTCTCCCCACCTCTAGGAAGTGCCCACACCTGGCTCAGGGCCTCTTGGCTTGTCTGGTGCCTCTGCATCCTTCACAGCTCCCTCAGCCACAAAGATGGGCAAAGCCCCGGAGGGCACCACAATCCTCTCCTGCGCTCACTTTCTCCTGTTGTCATTTTACATCCAGGGTGTGCTTATTTGATTAATGCCATTTTCCCTCACTAGACCGTCAACATCCTGAGGGCAGGGGCAAGCTTAGGTCTGCTTCCACTCACCATTTTGTCCCCTGTGCCTGGCACTCGGGTGGTGCACAACGGAAGTCTGCAGAGTGAGGAAATGATCAGCTGACCTAGGTGTGCCTTACCTAAACCGAGTCATAAGGAAATGACACCACGTGCTCAAAAAACAACGGTTTGAGCAACAGAGTGCTCTCACCTCACAATACACATCAGCATGTTATTTTTAAAACTCTGAGGGGTCCTGCAAGAAAGAAACTCATTCAACTTTAATCCAATGTTTCCCAATTTACCTGAGTGTGAAATCCTTTTCTCATTCCTTTCAATATCCTAGAGAGAATAGTGTGCCATAGAACACCAGTTTGGGAAACACTATCCTGGGTAAGGTTTCTGTTTTTAAATATCCTATTTAAACAAACTGGGGAACATGCAATTTTTCAAGAATGCTCTGAGTAACAGTGGGGTGTGAAGGATCTTCTGTTCCCAGGCTCTGACTCCTACCTGCCCCATCCCTACCCTTCCGTCCATGGTCTGTGCCGGGTTCGAAATAAAACATGCTGATAGATGTAGACAGAACGCCCCAGGCTCACTTCCCTGGGGTTTAAATCAGGACTAAGAACCAGGCTGGGACCTGCACAGACCTGGAACACTGTCCTTTTCAAGTTCACAATTCCTTCATATCACATGCTGGCCACACAAAATAAGAACAGCAATTGGCATTTACACTTTTCAAATCACATTACTGATGTTGTCCTTTTTGTCTCACAAGAAACCCAGTAGGTAATTCAGATATAATTTCCCTTATTTGAAAGAATAGAGGCACTTGCTCACTCAGCCCCAGCAGTTACAGGGCATGAACTGAAGGACAGATCCTATGCCTCTCTGGCTGAGGCTCTTCCCTCTACAAGACGAGGTGACTCTTTCAAACTAAGACTCTTCCAGAAGAGACAGCTTCTGGCCCAAATAGGTCTGCGAGCAGAGAGAACTCCCTCACACAAGGAGACAACCCCAGCTCACCATGGGCCGGGAGAGCCCAACACATCAACAGCAGAGGCTGCAAACAGGTAACCTCTGAGCTGAATCTAGTGGGTTTTGTTCAGTCTAAATAGTGGTGTTGTTTCTTAGCTGCCTGCATTCTAAAATCAACTCCAGAGGCCTGGCCACCCGGGGACTGCATTCCTGGGGCCAGCATCAGTGGCACAGTACTCTCTGTCGTTCTGGACAGGCACAACCCCTCCAGCTCATCCCAGGGCCCCCAGCCTGTATCACTCATTTATTTACCCTCTGGGCATTGTGGGCACTGAAGTTTGACCTCCTGCTTTGTAGATGATGGTCCTGTTCCCAAGACCACAAGACTCAGAGGTGGGGGCAGAATGGAGGGACACAGGGACAGCGAAAGAAAGAGGGAGAAAGCACCGAGAAGGACATCTTCTGAGATCTGGAAGAACAACCTCTGCCAAAACTAAAAGCAAGTTTCTGCAACAAAGAAAAAGCGGACATAAATTCCCTTCAACCAGCAGCCAAACGTTTTAATATTTATGCCTAGACTTTCCCGGGCGATTTTAATTCACATGTGAGCTTTCCCTAAAGAAAATAAAAAGGAAGACAGAGGGTACGGAATGTGAAAAATACTCAGAGTGCCATCATTTAAATGTAACTGAATCCATTTCAAAACACTGTGTCCAGCGAAGCCATTGCCTTGAGAGGTGTTTTGTCAGCTCTGCGTACCACTCAAAACCCATCGAAAGCTATGAAAAGCACCTGCTGTCTCAGTGAACTCCAGATTCGTTTGCTCTGGGGTTGGATTCTAATGTGGCCCCTTTGCAGCAGGAGCAGAGCTGGGAGCGACAGCTGAGGAACTTCTCAGGCATGTGACAGGCGAACTTATCACATTACATTTCAAAGCCACACACTGTATTAAACAGAGGCAATTCCATCCCGGGCAGCAGCATCTCAGTCCCAGCTTTATCAGGTCTGGCTGGCACCGGGAGGAGAATACTGATGCAGAAATCGCCAATCACACTTTTGCAAGTCCTTCAGAGTTCAATAGTTCAAGTTGGCTCTTTCTTCCAGTAAATTCACCTCACTGCGGCTGCGGAGTTGGTCGGTTGGCCATTGCACGGGTATGGGAAATCATTTCTCCCCAAAGCGAACTCTCAAGTCAGCCTGCCTTCCAGGTTCACATTCACCGTTGTCTCCTCCAGGGAGCCCTCCACCATCTCTTCAACCTTCCCCACTCTCACTTTCCTCCCAACTGCTGGAGTCTTTGGTCTTTTTAACACTTGGTCTGCTTCCTTGAATTATTAATTATCTTTTCTACATGTGGATCTTTGTGACTGGCAGCTAAACAGGCTGGTCCCTCAGGGCAGAATAGGGCCTCCTACTTCTCTTTGTAAAAACCTGGATAGATGCTGGAATGGCCACCCTTATGCAGAAGGCATTCTGGACATGAGATTCAGGGGCTCCAAGGGTGGCAAATAAACAGCAGAAGCGCAGGCCTGGAGGACCATGTGGCTGGGAGGATGGGCATCTCAGTGGCCAATGGCCAGGGCTTTCCCAACTCTTTGGCCGCCCAAGACCTGGCACCCTGGCACTCCCCAGAGGAGAAGCAGGACCCAGGAATGACCGAGGCTGAGTTTCTACCACCTGGTAGGATGAGGACTCAGATTTACAGAAATGAAACATGTTACACATGTGAGTTTGTGACCAGAGAGTCCCACCGGCCTCGAATCTAATTGAGCGAATGACAGAGACACGAGAAATGAAGTGTAGGTTTTCATCCTCAATGCAGTGGAGGGAGGGATTGAGAACGTGTGGGAGGAAGTTGCAGCACAGGCTCTAATGGCTGAATGAAGAATGAATGAATGTCCACAGATAACAAATGCTGGAGACAGTGTGGAGAAAAGGAAACCCTCATACACTTTCAGTGGGAATGTAAATTGGTGCAGCCACTATGGAAAACAATATTAATTGTTTTCCATATATAATATATGGAAATATATATAATCCAATAATAATTTTTAAAGGTTCCTTTAAAAACTAAAAACAAAGCTATCATATGATCCAGCAATTCCACTCCTGGGCTTATATCTGGAAAACCCGAAAACACTAGTTGGAAAAGATACATGTACCCCAATGTTCACAGCAGCACTATTTACAATAGCCAAGACATGGAAGCAACCTAGGTGTCCATCAACAGTTGAATGGATAAAGAAGAAAGAAAGCAGCCACATAACACAGGGAGATCAGCTCGGTGCTTTGTGACCACCTAGAGGGGTGGGATAGAGAGGGTGGGAGGGAGGAAGACGCAAGAGGGAAGAGATATGGGGATATATGTATATGTATAGCTGATTTCACTTTGTTATAAAGCAGAAACTAACACACCATTGTAAAGCAATTATACTCCAATAAAGATGTTTAAAAAAAAAAAAGAGATTAAGAATGCCATAAAGAGACTGATAAGTTAGCCAATGTATTCAAGGGGTAATTTTTAGATTTTTCATGTAATCGGCAATTCTGTGTGCTTCCCAATTTGGATGTATTTTGACCTGTTAACTGAACTGAAAATATGTTTATATCTATATGCTATAAGTAGTCTCAGATATATGTTTTGTGTTTATTCCATTAAGAAAATATGTTCAAAAATCTAGCACATATACTCTTACCACTTGGAGAGAATAAAAATTTGCCTAAGTATTCTTTTCTGTATGATCAAAAATTGCTAGATGATTACAATAAGAAGAATTATAAAAATAATAATTTCCACAATTTATTAAACACTACCTGTATCCCCAACACCATGCTAAGTATTTTACCTAATTTATGTATTACTTAATAAATCATTTTGGTTTAATTATCAAAAAAAAGAAAAAGATGTGGTGTATATATATATATATATATATATATATATATATATACACATATATATACACACAATGGAATACTACTCAGCCATAAAAAAGAGTGAAGTTTTGTCATTTGCAGCAGTATAGATGAACTTGGAGGGTATTATGCTAAGTAAAATGAATCAGACAAAGACAAATACTGTATGATATCACGTATGTGGAATCTAAAAAATAAAACAAACAATTGAACATAAAATAGAAACAGACTCAGACATAGAAAACAAACTAGTGGTTACCAGTGGGGAGAGGGAAGCGGACAGGGGCAAGATAGGGGTAGAGGATTAAAAGGTACAAATTACTATGTATACAATAAATAAGCTACAAGTATATATTGTATAGCACAGGGAATATTGCCAATATTTTATAATAACTATAGATGAAATATAACCTTGAAAAATTATGAATCACACTATTGTACATATAAAACATATAATATTGCAAATCAACTATACCTCAATAAACATATGTATATAATTTCCCCATAACATGCAAATAAATAGGAAATTTCACAAAGAACAACAATAAAAAACAATGAATGAATGAGTCAATCCATCAGTGAGGCCCACCTGTTCCTCTCATCCACTAAAGAAGTATTCATTCTGCACCCGTTGCAACTTGCCGCACACCCTGCAACTGCTCTGGCACAAGACATACAGCAGGATCCAGGGAGACGTGGAGAGACACAGCCCCCCCTTCATGAGGTTTGCCCTCTAGATGGGGGAGAAGACCACCCAAAACTGACAAATGAACCATTTCAGGTAGGGATCCAGGCAAATAAAGACAAGTAAAGCAAGAAAGAATTTTAAAATGTTGGAAGAGCAAGTGTTTAGATGGTCACCTGCAGGAAGGGTGACATTTGAGCAGAGACTTTGTGAAGATCCGGGATGAGTGTTCCAAGCAGGGGCAAGAGCAGACACAAAAGGCCTAAGGCAGGAGTGAGTCCAGCAGGAAGAGAGGGAAGGCCAGTCGCAGAAGGAGGAGCGTGGGAGGAGGGGCTGCACCGCGGCCCCGTTTATCATGCACACCTGCTCCGGGAACAGAACCACCTGCTACTCATCTTTCTACCCGCAGTGCCAGCCCCGCAGGGAAATGTGAGGGCAAGGCTCCTACTCCTGCCCTGAGCCTCCAGCACCACTAAGACCCCACAAATCCTGTTCAGAGAGGAGACCTACAGAGCACCCATCCTTCAATGAGATAAAATGGAGTACTTTCCGACCCAGAACTTTCTGAACATCCCCTTTGGGCCCAATGTTTATGTTTGACACCAGCTCAAAGGAAATTTTGTCTCAGAGCATCAGTTACCTCTGTTCTGCTATTTCTACAACTAGGGAAACAGTGCCTCAGTTTAAAAAAGATTCCAGAGGCTTCTCTCTCCCCTATTTGGATCACTGAAGGGACGCTGAGCTCCCCAGAGGGAAACATCAAGGGTGGACAGATGGTCCTTGATCAGCCCTATGACTGGGCCAAGCAGGGGCATTTAGCACCTACGCAAGAGACCACGGACTTGCCCCAGAAGGAGCAAATAAGAGAAAAGGCCAGGGCAGAGGCCATCAGTGCGGCCCTGGGGTCCTCCCCCAACTCCAAGCCCCTCCACTCCTTCCCCAGCTGCTGACCACCTCTCACGTGGAGCATCACCACAGCGGCAGCCTCACCTCCCACGTCACACTGCCCAGACCGAAGGCCCAGCCGTGAGCTTGCTGCTCTCTGTTTACAACCTTTCAGAGGTTGCCACTGCCCTAGGGATAGAGCCCATCACCTTTCACAGTCCATCCAGCCTCCCTCCCACCACCCAGTCCTACACTCAGTCCAGCTCAGCCAGCATTTCCCAGAAACCTGGGACTGCGCTCACGGCAAGAAGTAGGTTTTGCGGGAGACCCAGCGCACATACCCACACAGGCTCGTGAGACACAGGTTTCAAGAAACACTGATCCTTACCATATACAAGCCCTGATGTTTTTGATTCCAGATCATTCTATTTGCTTTTAAAGCTGGTCATGACACACTAAATTGACCTCATGACCCACTAACAAGTCATGAACCACAGTTTGTAAAACAATATACAAAACCGATTTTGTAGTCCATTTGAGTCATTTCTCCCTCTTGTCCCTCTGAGATTTCATACACGCAGCTCTTTCTGGTGGAATTCCCTTTCTCTTCCCTATTCGCCCTTTCTTTTGCTAATTCAGTTGTTTCCAGTCTTGGGCTGCCCATTAGATTCACATAGGATGCCTTAAAAATATGCCAATGCTTGGCCCCCAGTCCCCCAGATTCTGATGTAATTGGTCACGGTGGGGCCCTGACTCCCAGGTGATTCTCACTCTTAGCCAGGGGTTGAAAAGCCCTGGACTCACTCCTGCTCAGTCTTCAAGTTCATCTGAAACAGCCCCTCCAGACAGACACACACACACACACACACACACACACATGCACACACATGTCTAGGTGACCCTCTCATGAGCATCTAAAACTCCCTGGCCCGGTCTCTGTAGCACCCACCACGTGCTACTGTACTTGGTATTCTGTCTGTCCCCCTTTAGGTGATGAGTGGTTTGAGGGCAGGGACTGTGTCACATGTCATCCCCGTAAACCCATGGTGCTCAGCACACAAAAAGTGCTCAGGAAATATTTGCTACATGAACCTGTGAGGAAGGTCCTGTTATGATCCCATTTTACAGATAAGGAAAATGATGTTCAGAATGTTAAATAAATTAGCCAGTGTTGTACAGCTAGAAGTGGTAGAGGTGGGATGAGAACTCAGATCTGCCCAGTTCCAAGGTCAGAGTCTGCTAACCAGCACAGAGCTCCCTGTCGTGGTCTGATAGATAGGGGTCACACTAAGTCCACAGGCCCAACTCACAGCTGCTGTTGGTCCATAAGGATGAAGATCCAAAGAAAGCCATTAGGTCACATAACAGGTCTGTTTCCCACAGGCCCTTTTCTGGCCCTGGGTTCACAAAGCATCCCCCAGGGACTTGGTCCCCAGTCCTCTTATAGTTCTACTCTGCCCTCTCACCAAGGATGCCCCAACCCAGACCCCATACTGGTAATGCCAGTTGGACACTTGCAAATGGACATTCTCAGATAATGACTCATCCCAAACTCATGTTCTCCCTCCTCTCACCCAGTCTCACTTCCTCCTCTCTCTCTTAATGCTTCGAATGAACTAAGTTCAAAATATCCTAACCCCAACATGGCTGACCGCCCCCTCCTCCCAGCCCCCCACACCATACCATCCTGCTAGGCACCCAGTCTCCTCTCTTGCCACTTCCCACCCTCCACTTCTTAACCCCACCATTCCAGTGGCCCACAGCCAACCTGCTCCCAGTTCATCCCCACCTTCCCTTGGACTGAAGAAGTGGTCTCCGTACATCTTTCTGCATCCAGGTTCTCCCCACCTATTGACCCCCCACAAATAGGATACCTGACAAATCTTCCAAAGCCCAATTCTGGCCAGATCTATTCTTCATTCAAAATCCTCCAGTGAGCCCATACTAGCCTATACTGGTAGATAAAACCCCAGTGTCAAAGTCCACTGCTGTGACCTGGTAGTACGGGACCTTTCCAGCCACATCTCACCATGGCTCTGCCACAGGTGCCTGTGCCACTAACTAACAGGTCTGCCAGGTATGTCATTTCTCAGATATGCCTTCTACTCCCACCCCATCTAGGCACCAGTATCACCCAATTGCAGGAGAAGGGCTCAAGGGGAAATAATACCTCAGGAGGACCAGGCCAATAAACCAGATGATTCAGACGTTAACACCCTGCTCTCCATGTTAGGCCCATGACATCAGGTCATAGCTTGAGTTCATTCATAAGCTAAAAGTAGGGTCATGGGGTCATGGAATCTTGGTCATGTTAACTGTGAAAAAAAGAAGGTGGTGATCATAATGGTTTCTAGTGGGGCCATGGGGAAGGTGGCTGTGAGTAAGGTAGCACAAAATTATGGGAGTAGGAGGGCTGGCAGCCTGGAAATTGCACCAGGTCATGGGGCCTCTGTGGGCAATAGGGGAAGGGGATATTGGCCCCTGGTATGCCCTCAAGTGAGTTACATTTTCATAAGGGGAGGAGGTTCTGCCAGGGTACCTGTCTGTTCTCAAGTAGATAAGACTCAGAAGTCTTCAGGGAAATATTATTCAGAAACGTCTTCCCCTTGGCAGAGCTTTCTTTCCTTCCAGAGCCTGGGAAGGTTGGGATCATGCCTCTTCCATCCCACCACACAAGGGGAATCAATCCCGAGGTGTCCCATCCCAGAGGGTCCCCAAGTCAACCCCTTCCTATCCTGCACCCTGTCCCTGGCTCAGGCCTGATGCTCCCTTGCCTGGGTTAAGTTGATTGGGGGCCCTACTTTGGCATTCCAAATGCCTAATTGGGAATAATTACAACTCAGTTATACTTCAGTCATTACATACCAACACCACAGCTGCTTTTAAGTTTTATTTTTCATTAAAGCAATGTTTTCAAGAGCCTGTTTTAAAGGAAGGAAAAAAACTACTGAATAATCATTTATAATTTAAAAGTAAACAATAACAAATTATGTTCACGTTTGTGAAACAAAATGCTCTATCCAATCCAGTTAGTTATTAACCTAAAAATCTCCTTGAGTCACCTGGAGCTTCACATGCACCAGGCTCAGAGATTCTGAATCTAAGATCCTAGAGTTAGTTTCCAGTAACCATAGACCCAAAGATACTTTGGGTCCATAGACCCAAACGCTACGGTTTTTCCAAGAAAGGATGGCTATTTGAAAGCAGGAGTCACCTACAGACAAAAATAATCCCTTACACTGATAGAACACTTTATATATATATATTTTCAGATGTATTTGTGCATAGCTCCAAGCCTCATTTTCTCTGGTGGTTCTTAACCTTTTAAAGATAAAGCTATGAAAACTTGTCTCCAGAAAAAGGCACATATACCAAATATACCTAAGATTTTGCATCCAATCTTAAGAGGCTCACAAGTTCAATAAGGCCATCCATGAATTCCTTAAGGTTTATGATTTGCAAGCTTCTCAATGTTCATTTGTTTGTTTCTAGTAAATGGCTAAAGCATAGAGGTACTTGTAAATTATTGGGTTGGCCAAAAATTTCATTCGGGTTTTTCATACAGGCACTATGAAATTTTTAGGCATAATTATTTACAATTCATTCTACAATGACTAAGCACCTACTATGTTTCAGGCACTGAGCTCCTTGCCAGAAGAGCACTAGGCTGTGGTGATGAATCAGATAGGGTCCCTTAAGGAACTCACAGCTCGGTGGGAGAGGCAAGGGTAGGACACATGTTATAGTGAGAAGGAAGGGGGAGGAAGCACTGGAAGAATGCTGGTCCCTGTGACGCTGCCACACTTGGTCTTGCTGCCATAACAAAGCTGCAGTTGGGGTGGGAGGGCAGGGAAATGCCTCAGCACAGACATGCAACAATGGCATTAATGCCAAAACCTGAATCCCATGCTAGGAATGTTGACCCCCTGCAGGCAAGCCCTTGAGCCTGACCCAGTGGCCAGAGAATGTGACCAGTTCATCCATGTACTGAGTATTCTCTAAGGACCCTAGAGTCCAGAAGAGACCTACAGGTCACAGAAGAGAATTTATAAACTACCACATAAGGGGTTTGAAAAATAAAACACAATCAAAGTATACAATTGACCCTTGAACAATGCAGGGTCAGGAGCACCAACCCTCCGCACAATGTAAAATCCAGGTAAAATGTATAGTCTACCCTCTTTACACACAATGGCCCGTATACAGGGTGCCTCCGCATCTGCGGTTCTGCATCCGCAGATTCACCCAACCATGGATCACATAGTACCCTACTATTTACTGTCAAAACAAAATCTGTGTAAGGGAACCTGCACAGTTCAGACCCTTGCTGTTCAAGGGCTGATTGTATAAGAAGCAATTAACCCTGCCCAGGACAGAAAAAGGAAGGTTTCCCAGTGGAGGAGCTACCCAGGCTGAGTGCTGAAGGATGAAAAGAGCTCTCGTCAGTGTGGTTGATAGAATCCTATAGACACACTGGAAGGGAAGGCAGTTGGTGAGAAGCACAGTGCCAACCTCATTTTTTCAAAACTCTTGTATCTACCAACAGCCCTTATTGTCCATGTCTGTGACTTTTGTACCTTAGATACTGTTATCGCTAGACTCTCCTTACACCCCAAAGCTGGACTTTCCTAACTAATGGACAAACACTTCAAACTGTTACTGGGTGGCCTTGCTCCCTAACAACAGTCCAGTTTTGTTAGCTTTACTACATTTGTGTGTAGTTCCTTATTTTTACAAATACTTCGATATTAGCTTATGGGAGATAAAAAACAAAGGCCTATAACTAGAGGGAAAAAAGCACATAAACTTTGTACAATTTAGAAAAAGAGGAGAGCTATTTTGTGAGCCCAGAGTAGTACATCTCCAGTCCCAATAGTACTCAATGGGCTTAAGCCAATCCACTATGTATTCAATTTTGAAAAAGAACAAACACATAAACATGTAAGACTTGCAGTTAAATATGACCAATTGACAACAAGCACTTATGTCTTCTCCCTCTGAAAAATCATAGCAAAGTAATTTTTTAAGTATAACTACCAAGGGAAAGGAGAATGAGAAAGAAGATAGCAGGGAATAAACATTTTCCACAGATTTTGGGAAGACAGAAAGTGGATGCAGGGTTGGTAAACCACACAGCTAGGCAAAAAAAACAACCACCAATGTGCCCACAAAATAGAGATATCTGTGATATACAAAGTAATCCCTTCTTCCCTCATCCACCCCAACACAGACCTCAGAAAGACTGAGGACTTAAGGTTCTAGGTGCCATCAAAGGCAGTGGGTGAGGAGCGTGAGACACAAAGCTGAAAGAAGGAGGACTCGTGGAAAGTGAACACAGAATTATTTTGCCTCCACAGCCCCAAACAACCAGGTGACTAGCCCCACCGACCCTATTCCCAAAGGTTTATTCTCTGCAGAAATCCATTCCATCCAGACAGGCTCTGGACTCAAGAACATCAGGCATATTAGAGATATAACATAGGTTAACTTAAACTCTGCAGTCTTAATTCCTCCTCTCTATTCCCAGAAAGCTGGAAACAGGCCATTCTCCTCCCAGGCTGGAGACTAGAGGATTCATATTCAGAGAAAAGATATAGCCAGATTCCTACATATCACTACAGTGAAGTACACTACTTGACCAATCACACACACACACACACAAACACACACACACACACACACACACACACACACACACACACACACACGCACACAGAGCAAACAGCTTTTTAGGACTCTATTGTGAAACATTAACAGCCAACCAAAGACCATCTAACATCTGAGGAATTCTTCTGATACGAAAGACAGATCAAAACAAACAAAAAAGTAAAAACAGGTAAACTGAGCTAATCAAGAGAAATAATTGTCAAAATCTTAATTAAAAATGGATACTGCATCCAAGAAAAAAATAGGATTCTCTTTGTTAAGTGTACCGAGTTGAAAAAAAGAAATCTAAAATTAAAAATAAAATAGCAGAAATAAAAAATTCAATGGAAGGCCTGGTAAACAAAGATAAAGAATTTACCACAAAAGTAGAGTTTTCACCTAGTTTCCTTTTTTCTAGAAAGAGAGACCAAAGGGACAGAATTGAACCTGGGGTGCAGAACATAATGGAGCAACACGTTCAAATGTGTTTTTAACCTGAGATTTCATAACCGGCTAAACTATCATTCGTGTGAGAATAAATAAATTCATTTTCAGACTTGAAATAACTCGAAACTTAAGCAGGGGTTCTGAAGCAGGAAAGCTGTAGTACCTCTGGGTGACACTGCCACAGACCTAAAGAATAATCAGTCCAATTTAGAAGCAGGACGATGGAAGCTCCCAGGAAGGAGGACTCTAGGAGGAAAACAACGTCACAGAATTGACAGAATATCTATGTGTGTGCTGAGAAAAAAATTTTGATAGGAGTGTGGAGGTTGCTGACAAAAAAGAAATAAAGGTTACGTAAAAAGAAAACTCTTCAAGTAAAAGGTGGGGGTGGGCGGAGACGTTAACTCTAGAAAAAATAAGTAAATAAAAAGCCCTCAAAAATAACAGAAAACAACTATAGTACTGAACTTCGCTTGTCCACAAATTAAGCATAATCATGTAACCACTGACTTCAAATTCAAGCAAAATACACTACATAATCATACTGGAATGGGGAAGCGGCAATGTGGTGAGGAGTGGAAGGTGAGTAGAGGGTTGTGTGTAAGCATTCTAAACCCACTCAAATTAGAATTCAATAATGTCCAAAGTGGATAAATTAAGAAATGGTAAAATAAATAAGCTACAGGACATATTGTACAACACAGGGAATATAGCCAACATTTTATAATGACTATAAATGGAATACAACCTTTAAAAATTGTGAATCACGATGTTGTACATCTGTAACATATAACATTGTACATCAGCTCTATCTCAGTAAATAAATAAACAGAAAGAAATGGCAGTATTAGCATATTATCTATAAATACAGAGTTAAGTTCCCAAAGAAATATTAAAGATGTGGAAAGCAGTCAACTCTGGGGGACAGAACTGAAAAGGGACAAGGTAAGGAGAGGGGGGACATTTGACTGCTACTTTCCATTGTAAGTATTTAATGACTGTGCATATATTACCCTCATAAAAGTAAATTTTATTTTTTAAAATAACACACATGAAACATGACCATACCATTTAAGAGTATGTTTAAATGGTAAGAGGCTTTAAGGATTTTGTTACATTTTCAGTTCTCTGAGAACAGACACACTCTTATAACACATGTCTATCGTCCAACATCCATCATTCAACATCCACCTAATCACGTCTGACTTTCACCTGTACGTTCAGGCACATGTTATGGACAAAAGCAGGGGTATGACTGCTAACATTTTCCTACCACTCAGCAGCTAAAGGCTTCCCAGGCTTCTGCAGCTCTGAGTCCAGGCTTGGACTCATAGTTTCATGGTTGGCCCAGCCTGTCTGGCCCACATGCTAATGACTTCATTCATTGTTCCCTATGATAACAACAGCTGAGCCATGATTTTCAACAGCTGGAGCCCTGAGCAGCCTGCCAGGACTGGCCAATACTCCTGTCCGTTAAGGAATCTACCTGCCCCTCAGTAAGAGCCAGGAAGCTGCTCATGCCAACTTGCTCCCCTGGCTCAAAACTGAGTACCAAGTCCTCTCCCAATACCTCCTCAGTAGGAAGATGATGAAAGTATCTTTTTGCAAGGTAATAATCCCATAATTGTGACGACTAATAATCTCCCTATTGCGAATGTCACATCTTCCCAAGAAGTCAGCAGAAGTTAGGTCCCTACAATCTGTGAAGCTCCCTGGGGCTGGGGTCCTGAATAGTCACTGCAACTGGACCCTCCTTCCCAGAGGTGCCAGAAGCTCTCCTTCTGTCCCGATGTGAAAGCCAGTCTGTGTGATACAAGCCTGCTGTTGAGTAGACTATCAAGTGGGCCAGGCTTGACTTGGACAGTCTCAGCCCAAATCCAATCACATCCTAATCAGGCTTAAGTGAGATTAATAACCTCTCACAACGGACTCTTAAGTATTTCATCAACAGACATCCTGCTAAGGAAACAGCTCTGCCAGCCTCCAATCTGGCCAAACAATTTCTGCCCTCCTCCTTCCCCAGCCTGGCTCCCAGCCCATCAGACCACCCAACCCTGCAGGAACAGAGGAAAACACCAAGGGCACTGTCAGGACTCAAAGAAGATGGGAGAAGTCAAAGCAGAGCTACTACTGAGTCAGAAATATCAGAAATGAGCGAGCCTCTTTGCCCCACTCTAATGGCCCCTATAGGGTAGACACAGGAAGGTTCTAGAAGGAGTGTGGCCATCGTTGTTTCTGAGATGGGCCAGACCTAGACCATCTGCACTGTGGCTTAATGCTTTCTAGCTCTGCCCACATTGGCTGCCACGCTAGACTAAAAGTCATTCATTTCCTCAAAAGATATTTGTTAAGCACCTACTGTGTTCCAGGCACTGAGTTGCAAACTAGAATTTACTGGAGAATAAGATAGACAAGGTGCTTGCCCTCGGGAGTTTAGAGTCTAGGCAGACAGACTAAGTCAATAATCTCAACATGTAGACATGGACCAACAAATTTTAATAAGGGCTGTGAAGTGAGAGTGGGGGGTAGATGGTGGAGTGAAGAGAGGGAACCTAATTTAGATTAGGGGTCAGACAAGACCTCCATAGGGCCAACTGAAGGATGAGTGAGAATTAGCTGGATATGGAGAAAAAGAGCATCCCAGTCAGAAGAACAGCCTGTGCTGCGTCTCTGGGGCAGGACTATGACTGGTGATTAGTACAGCTGACACAGAGCCAACAAAGGGAACAGCAAAGCAAGAAGAGGCCACAGAAGTCCACAGAGGCTGGATTATGGCACACTGGGTAGGCACAATGGGAAGTTACTTACTTCAGCAGGGCAGCCCTTTCTGTGGGTTTG